>NW_024412395.1:26724759-26947259 GCF_014898765.1 Herpailurus yagouaroundi | reverse complement strand
CCCACCCCCTAATTCCTAATTGATGACCTTGTCTAATGGCCACTGAAAAAAATGGAAACAATTAGAAATAGACTTCCTTATGCTTCCACCACTCAACATACAATCCCAACTTTTGTATATCCATCTGTCTTCCTTCTTGGGAACATGGAAGAAAAAAAATATATAATGCTTTTATACACACACACACACACATACACACTTATATGTATGAACACATATACACACATATGTGTGTGTGTATATATGTGTGTGTATATATATATATAGACATATACTCTCTCCTGCTGCCTTCCTAAGGACTTAATTTCTGCAGTTGTTCTCCCCCTGCATCACCAATTTCCCTTTTCACAGTAATAAAAACCTCTAATAAGCACACAGTCCCTTGTCCTTCATGCATCTTCTACCTTTAAAGGAAAATTTCTCTAAAAATCATCTACTTGACATTCTATTTGTCAAGGTCGTCACCTCCTGTGCACTCTTTGAGCTCTTTGTTGGATCTCATCCTCTCTACTCCATTAAAAATATCTTTGTCATAAAGTGCACCTGGGTGGCTCAGTTGGTTGAGTGTCTGACTCTTGATTTCAGCTCAGGTCATGATCTCACAGTTTGTGGGTTCGAGCCCCATGACAGGGTCTGCTCTGATAGCGTGAAGGCTGCTTGGGACTCTCTGTCTCCCTCTCCTTCTGCCCCTCCCCCCTCCAAATAAATAAACATTTAAAAAATATATCTTTTCATGAACCACATCCTTCTTTAATTTCCTTGACAAAAGATTTCCCAGGGTTTCTGCTTATCTTTTTGGTTATTCTTTTTCAGCCCCTCCCCTCTTTTATTTTTCCAATGCCTCCTTCTCTCTTATTCCTTTTCTGAATGTTGGAACCTCCCAGGATTACTCTGGGCCATTTTATCTTCATCATTCTGCTCTAGCTAAGTGACCTCATCTAGTTCCATGGCTTTAAATAATACCTACAAACTAATATTTATAACCCAGATATTAACCTCACCCACGAGGTCCAAATGCTTATTGACTACTCAAGATGTCCCCTTGGATGGGTACTGGCATCTAGTCATCTACTGTTTCCCTTGACTAAGCTATTTTCTTTCTCCCTCATTTCAATAAATGGCACCGACAGCCGGCATCTTAGATCTAGGAATCCTCTTCGACTCCTCCCTCTTCTTCATCCTCTAGAGTCAACTCACCAATGTGTCTTTCTGATGATATCTCCAGGAGGTATTTCAAGTCTCTTTTTTTTTTTTTTTCAGCCCCACTACAACTGTCTTTGTCCACACCATCATTATTTCTTGTTTGCTCTACTGGAGAGTGCTCTGATCGGTCTCAGGGTTTCCATTCTTACATTCTTCTAGTCCATTCTCTGTCCAGAAGCTGCAATGATCAGTTAAACCTCCATATCGATCATGTAGCTGCCTTGATTACAATGATCCTAGGCTGGAGTATCACTTAGACTAAAACCTGCCTTATAATTCCCCACAAAACTTTATCCTTTCTCTTTGGCATCATTAAATAAAGGGTTTTTTTTTTTCCTTTTTTCACTACATTCCCACAGTATTGCTGCCTTTTCTGTGTCATAAACAGGTGAGTGGGCTGGTTTATGCACTTTCTGTTGCCTTTGCATGGAATGCTCATCCTTGGTCACATCACATTTTGCCTCCTTCTCATTTGTTCCTAAGATTTCCATTCAACTGGAACCATTCCTCAGAAGAGCCTTCTTTGACCACCCAGTCTAAAAGTAGATATCTCCTCACCATTCCTCTTACCCTCACATATTGTCTTCACTTCTGAGAGAAGTTATCACAAGCCAAGATTATTTTGTTTATTTATTTGACTGTATGTTGTCCATCTCTTCCAGTAGACTATTAGCTACTTGACTGGGTGGTGTGTGTGTGGGGGGGGGGGGGGGGGTCTCTTTAAAATCTGAGTTAATTTATTCTGTATTCTCATTACTTAAAATAGTGCCTTTCCCATGCAAGACTTGAAATAAATATAGCTTGAATGAACTAATGAATCATAATTAGTAATGCCCCTGAGGCACTCACAGGTAAGATGAGACATGCCTACAAAAAGTCAGAGAACAAGAATAATTCTGAAATGGTTATTGCATGGCCTGAGGAGCCTGGTGAAAAGTATTGGGTTTAATTTTTCCTTCTTTAAGCAGAATTCTCTTGTTTTTAAAAATTAATTACTTTACAGCATTTAATATGAGTGAACTACATCTATATGTACCAGCATGCCCAGATCTTAAAAACAAATGAAAGTGAAAAAGTAAGTTTCAGAATCATACATAGAGTATCTATGTATAAAATGCAAAACTACATAATGCATATATTGTTTATGTATGGAACTTATGTGGTAAAAGTAGAAGACATGGACTTTCTAGAAGGAGCCATGCAATATTCATGATAATGGTTACTTCTGAGATGGGAAGAAAATGGGATTCAAGCAGGGAACAAAGGAGACTTCGGTTGTATCTGCAAAGTTTCATTTCTTTGATTTAAAAAGTCTGAAGCAAATTGGACAAAGTGCTAACATTCTGCAGTTGGGTGGGTTGATGCATGTTTATTATATTTTTCTTTATAATTGCTGTACTTTAAACATTAAAAAAACTTAGTTAAGGGCTTTATATACCTGTGGTCTGAGGGAAACTTAAGGATTTGATTCATAAAATATAATGTCCTTATATTTAAATCAGGGGTTAACTAATCCAATTTGGCATCTATCTTTATGATTCGTGGGTGGGCTCCCTTCTGCCTGGCGTTTGTGTTTTTGGGTCAGACTGAAGTGGTACAGAATGTGAAAACAGGAGAGAAAACATCTGTGCACTAACGCAAATATTTCTCCTCTGTTCTTGCAGGGTTGGGTTTTTTTCTCCCTCTTGACACAAGAGGGGCAAAACCAACAAATGTCATTTATTGAGGACTTACTACATATTAGGAACTCTGTGCACTATCTCATCAAGATTCATAGCAACTCTTCAAAGTGGATATTATCACCCCTCTTTACAGGTGAGAAGACTATGACTTTGGGGTGACTCATGCCACGCCTCACAGCCAGTAGATGACAGAGGTGCAAGTCAAAGCCAAGTTTATTTGACCCAAAGCTTGTGGATTTTCTATTCTACAACTTTGCCTATGGCTCTTTGACCACAAAATGTCTCTTTAACTTCTAGATTTTTCAGTGCAGACTTTGCTTTGAATTTAAAAGTTGCTTTCCTTTTACTAATATATTTGGACACTGATCTATACCTTTCATGAGAGATATATTCAAACTTAACCGAGTTTCAACTGAGACCTGTAGTCATGTTATTTAGTACCAAGCATCCCTGCTACAAACTGGAATTTCATGGATGAAAAATAGGGTAAAAACAGAATCAAAATTTTATTTTATTTACACACACACATGTAGGTGTAGTTGTGTGTGTGTGTGTGTGTGTGTGTGTGTGTGTGTCTGTGTGAGAGTGTGTCTTAAGAGAGTTTGGCAAAAGATATCCAGTGAAAGCGGAGAAAATATGAAGTTCAAATAAGTAATATGAAGAACTTATCAAGGATCAGCTTTGTGAAGTAGTCAAAATTTATGTTTCTCACCATCTATTTCATTTTTTCTCCCCACAAATGTTTAGAGCAGTGTTTCTGCCATAAATTTGCTGAGTGAGTGGTATACGTTTTGATACCCTTCACCCACGCGGAGCCCTGCCCCTTAACTCACTCATCTGCCACAACACTGGGTTTCCTATGTTGGTCTGGAGTACCAGAACCTAGCCTCCAGTATCCTCCTAGGTACCACCACCAGTATCTCTCACCGAACTGACATTCTGTTAAAGATGAATCAGCTTTGTTGCTTCTTGGTCAGAAAAGCAAATCTGGGCCACTGTGTTAATTGATGTAAAATGCCCAATACACTATTAACTGTAATAAGTAATCCATTTGTATTTCAAAAGGTCTTCTTCATTTACCCCCACATGGTGACTATGTGTGAATTTCAGGCATAGTGCCATAAAAATAAGGAAAATGTTTTAGGGGAAATGATCTTTCTATGTGTCTCAAAGCAGATATATTGCTGCCTTTTCTCTCTGTGTTCTAATTCTGGTATTCAGACCATCACGTTGGATACTGTCAGGCTACTGAGAAATGTGTCAAATTGCTTTTTCTGGAAGTATGTGGATAGTATTTTGTCTTTCAGTGCTGATTGGGAATAGATGTTTCTGTAATGAAGGCAGATAAAGAACATAATTTAGAGATAAATAAAAATAGACAAGAAAGGATTCTTTTAAGTTGTAGTCATGATATTGAAATTATAAGAGAAACATTTTTTAAGTTGAAAAAATTATGAACTTGGATCAATGGAAAAATAAGAATTTATATTAACATATTTAGATGCATGTTTTCTCTCATTTACTGCTGAGACATCATTTTGTTCAATTCATTGGAATATCAATGGGCAGGCTTTAAAACATACATGTATTGGCCAGAATAACAGTGATAATCAGAGCAACCATAACACCACAGGCTTTTTCAAAAACTTCCTTGGGATTTTGAAGAATTTAACAGATAAGAGAAAGTCAATTTCATGGATATAGAGGGCAGTTCTAGAAGTCACTTGGTGGGACTTCCTGGGAAAGTGGATTTACTTGTAGAAGTTTTAAATAACTCATCTAAGGGGAAAAGGAGAGATTAGGTCACATGAAGGGAAATTTCTGACATTATTTCTCCTTCGTGACCCTCTTTTTTATTTCTTCACTGATATATCTGAGGGTTACCTCATGATGGGGTTACAGATATATCCTCAGACCCCAGATTCACTTACAAAGGTAAGTAAGGCTCCTCTCTATTAAGTTAGAATGTACTTGGTCCTGTTAACTTTGGTCCATTAGAATAATTTCTGGTTGCCTCTATTGCTTCTTTAGGTACCAAATCCCTTTTGAAAGCAGGGGTCATGAGTAGCCTGGCTCACAAAAACAGATATATCTTTTATACTTTTACGTATTCTATGAGTTGACTGGATGGTTGGGTGGGATAAATAGTGAAAAGCTACTTTTATCTGATAGAGTTTTATTTTACCTTTAGTGTAATTTCTAGATGTTATGAACAGCATAACAGTAGGTTTCAGGTATCTTTCTTTTTTTGATTTTTTACTTGCAGTTGAAATGAGATGATGTCTGGGATTCACTTTAAAATATTCAAGGAAAGTAAGTGGCAGATAGATGAAATAAGCTTAGAAAAATGTTGGTACTTGTTACAACTAGGAAATGAATACTTGGAGCTTTATTATACTGCTTCATTTACTTTTGAGTATGTATAAAATTTTCTTTCTGCATTTTTTAGTGGGAATTCTTCTATAAAAATTTTTCTTCATCAACTATTTGCTTCTGCCAAAATACTATTCATGTAGAGTGTCAGATGAGTATGTATTACACATATATATTCATATAAATACTCTTATTTTCTTTATACATGAATTTTCAGAATCTTGCTTTGTTTTATGAGGGTGGTTTTTTGTTTTTTGGTTTTTGGGTTTTTTTGGTAAGCAAGGAAGTTTTGTTTTGTTTTGTTTTTGCTAGTATTATTGCCTAGATTTTAAAAAGTATATTTGATACCTTTCAATCCATTGCAATTATGATAAATTTGGGGCTTTATATTACTGTCTCAGGTCAGTGGGAGTCTCTTCAAATTGGCTGTCACGTCTTTTTGATATGATCACATTAGTCTTTCGTGGCTTTCTTGTCTTTTGGAACAACAGGCTGCTACAGACTTATCCGGTGCATTTTCTGTCCAAGACCTAGAATCTGTTATCTCTCCGAGTTCAGGGCGTTTTATCTAAGCCCAGAAGGTATCTGCCAGCTCTACCTGTAAGGGACACTGTGAAGTAAGGTTACCTTGTGATAGTATCGGTTAGCAGAAATTCAGTGGGAAGGTTTCTTTGGATGATATCAATGCTGCCAGACATCATTTTTCATTCTTGTGGATGGGGATGTGGCCATTCTTTTCACAGATACCACTTATTGTTCTAGAAAGTCCATACCGTCCAGCTATCTCTTTTTAACTTGCTCAAGACTTATTTTGGCTTACAAACACGTATCCTGCTGGGCTCCATATGTATTAGGTTCAGTGGGCCCCAGTCGTTGCCCTTGGAATCTTTCCAGTGCCCAAACTTGTCCTTAGAATGATTGGCTTTGAAGTTAGTATTAGTAAAGACACACTCTTCCAGTCAGTGTCTAACTTAGTCAAAATCAAACATCAGCATCATCGCCTTCACCCACAAACTTGTCTTGTTAGCTTTTCTGGAGTGATAGTGATTGCTGAAACAATGGTTACCAATTAGTGCACACTTCCATGCTAGGGGCTTTGCACACACAATCTCATAATCTCACTCAATCCTCATTCGCAGTCCTCTGAGTGGGTATTACTGCTCCCATTTTACAGGTGAGCACACTGAGGCTTAGGAAGATCCTATGACTCCTTCAAGGAGCTGAGGGCCCCACAGAGGACTCTGAATCCAAAGCTGGTGTTTGTAACTGTTTAATACTTCCTCTACTGCACAGAAACGGCAGATCTGCAAAGAAATATGACATGGTTTTTCTTCTCAAGGAGTTGATAATCCTAATTGAAGAAAGGATAGTTACAGAAAAACATAAAGAAGCATATGAAAAGACACATGTAATTGTTTCCCATCCAACTCACTCCCCAGTGCTGTCAGATTAATTTTACTAAAATGTCTTTGCTCCATTCCCCCCGCCCCTGCTTAAAACTTCAGAGGTTCCCCACTGCCCACAGGATAAAGTCCAACTTGCTTGCTTGGCATTTCAGGGCTTCCAAAATTTGGCCCTTACCTATTTTCTCATGTGTGAAATTCCACTGTGAAGTTGGCTAGTGAACCAGGTGTCTAAGCCAAAGGACACGTCTGGTGTCTATGGTTTTGTGTCCTAGAAATGTTGTCACATAAGGGCATCTAAGTTTTATTTAGTTCCACGTTTAAAAAGATAATCCATAAAGGATGTAAAGTCAACTATCCCTCTGACCCCTCATTCGTTGTAATTCTCCATTGTAGCCAAACAGGTCTGATCCCCCCAGTGCATCTTTCTATGGGAAAGATTGGATTTTACTCATGTTACACCCTTGACCTGACCCCTTTCTTCTTGACCTGACTTTCCCTCATGAGCCATGGGTATTTTGGAGTCTCTTCTGATTTCTTCAGGCCCTTGTTTAACATGGGCCATTTGAAGTTCCTTGGATCTTATTTTTTGTATCAGTGACCATGTAAAGTCTTATATTACCACCAGAAACATATTTAAAATTATATTTGAGGCTTTTCTAATTATGAAAGTGACAAATGCTCAAAGAAAAAACTTGGGGATATGCCAGGCATAATGCAAGAAAATTAATTACCGATAATCTCACACCCAAGGAGAACCATCATGGATATTCTGTTGTGTGTATGCATATTACTGTATATATAACAATAATGGCATTATTCTGTACCTGTGATTTCATTACCTATTTTTTCTCTTAGCAAAATTTCTCTTGTCAATAGTACTCATATACAATAGATTTCAAAAGTCTCCATAATATCTCATCATATAAATTTCCCTTGTTTAATTATTCAATTTGATATTACTATATATTTATATTGTATTACTTTCTATTATATATATATTATCTATATATATCTCTTATATCTATATATATTTATATTGTATTATTTTCTATTACTTGATGAAGTAACTATATTTTAGAATTCTTATCTTTTTAATATGAAGGAACTAAGAGTATTTGTCTAAACATGGACATACCTGGTTCGAAACTACCTCCTAGCTGTATTCCCTTGGGCAATGATAAAACCTCTTTAAAGCTTACATTTCCTCATCTTTGAAATAATCATTACATCACTTCTATATCACAGTCCTGTTGCAGGATAATTGGCACATGTTTATTATGATTTATCTATTTTTTTTTGCCTCATGTCTTTGCATCTATGACTAGATCTTAAATCCCTTAAGTGAAAAGCTTTGTCTCATGGGGTTTGTGTTTGTTGTCCTCATGTCTGTCGCATTGTATTATACGTAATCGGTGGTTTACAGCTGTTTGCTAAAAATCCTGTCAATGAGGCCTTGGTATTCCCCGAATGTCCACTGTGTGAGAAGTTACTGTTAGTAATAGTCCCATGCAAATCCAAAACTTTTTTTTTTTTTTGAGATCTAAAGACTTTAAACTTCTCTCTGCTCATCCAAATGTTTATTTTTGGTGCTAATGTTAGTTTTGTAACATCCCAGCTTCCCTCTGTATTCTTTACATTCCAGTCATTATCATTTTCATTGATTGGCCTGCTTAGTTACAGATTGCATTTAAATGGAAGGGTTTGAGGAGATCTATCCTACCCTCATGTGATGGTATTTCTAGGGCACTAATGCATGGCGGTGTGAAACACATCTTTGGCTGAGCTAGCCAGTTCAAAAGCCAGCTTCACAGCAGAATTTCACACATGCAAATGAACCATTGTGATCCTGGTCATGAAAATTCATGGAATAGTGGCTAGTTCAGTGTGGATGACCTGTCAATTTGGCAGCCAATCATTTAGTTAAACATCCAAATTACTGGCCAGTTACTCAGTCTAAAGCTAGTCTTCCTGCGTGTTACTGGGTTCTATGTAATCCTATTAAAAGCAATGACATTTCCTTTGATTTGTGGCAGCTAATGGTGTAGAAGTACCATGCAGGCACAGGGCATGTGTCTGGCACAGTTTAAATGTGAGCATTGTGAGAATAGACTGTTTATATGACTATTGGATTTATTCTTAAAAGACTAAACATCCTCCATTGAATAACAAGCAAGTATCTTAATTTCATGGGTGCCCCTAATTACTATTTGCATCAATTTTAAAAGGGAGGTCCTTGAAGGATGGAATCATCATTTTTTGATGCGTACTAATTGATTTTGTTGGATCTATATTTCACTCCTTGGACCAGCTTGCCCTGTCAGGCATTCAGACAGAAAGCCATGAAGACTCCTCAGGGGCTGGGAGAGCTTGGGATTCAGTTGAACGTGACCCATCTGAGGTTTAATTCAGACATAGGACAGTAGTGCTAATAAGCTGGGAAGTGAATCTAGAGCAGTAATTCCCAATTGCAGACCTCCTTGAGAATGTGATGAGCACTCTAAACTTCAATTCCAGAAAAATTCACCAACAACTCCAAGAGTTCACATATCTGCCAAAGCCCAGGGGTCCACGAAACCATAAATCCTAGGTTAAAATTCTGGCACTGGGTATGAGTGTGTGGCCCAGAAATAAAGAGAGACAGAGAAGAAGCACAGAGATAGAAAAAGACAAGGAGAGAGAGGCACACAGATAAACACAGGCAGAGAGAGATTAAGAGATGGCAAGTAGATATAACTCTTAGCATAACAATTTTTCAATCCTGTGCTCAGATTCTAATAAACGCTTTCTAATGTTCATGCTCCTGGGTTCTTTTGCCGAATAAAGTCTCTCCTGTGAGAGATGCAACACATTCCACACCTGAGGATTTTCAACAGTGTTGAGAAACTCTGCAGAGAAACAGATTTCATTTTGAAGGCAGATATGTAGGCTGTTTAAAGATACAGTATTATAGGTTAAAGGACCATTTGGCTTATAAATGAAAAAGCCTCTTGTATATACTGAAGACCATTGATAGGATAATTGTACTAAAAATACTGCTGATTAGGAAGCTTTATGTCTTATACTTTTCAAAGAGGTTTTATATCTGTGATCGTATTTTATTTTCTCAATAACCATGTTAGGTAGGGGAGAAATTGCTATACGTATTTTAAATTTAAGGAAATGGAAACAGATGTGTATAGAGACTTTCCTGGAATCACAGTTACTCAATAAAAAAAGTGAACTCTAGAAACCAGATCCCCAGCTTTGATTCGAGTTTGAATCCATACATCCCTGCTGATAGTAACATCCATGTAACCAGTACAAATCCTTTTGCTTCCAAAAGAGAAATATATGAATTGAAAATAATGCTCTTAAAATGGGACAAAATAACAGAATCATAGAAATTTGGAATGTAGGGGCACCTGGGTGGCTCAGTCTGTTAAGCATCTGACTCTTGGTATCAGCCCACGTTGTGATCTTGTGGTCGTGAGATAAAGCCCCATGCTGGGCTCTGTGCTGAGCATGGAGCCTGCTTGAGATTCTGTCTCTCTCTCTCTCTCTCTCTCTCCCTCTGCTCCTCTCCTGCTCACAATCTCTCTCTCTCTCTCAAAATAAACAAACATTAAAAAATTTTCAAATGCAGGTGACTTTATAGATGAATGATAATCTGATCTACCCAGGGTGAAAAGGGATACCTGACCCAGAGTGCTGAAGGGACTCAAGCAGGCCCTTTAGCTGGCCTTGCTGGGATGTGCAGGGGAGACAGAGCTTAATACAAGCTGGCCTTGGGGTGTGCAGGGGAGAATGATTTGGCAACAAATTTGAAAAATTAAGTCATATCCAGTTCTCTTCTTGGACTATGCTTGGAAAGTTTAACATTTCAAGGAGTGTTTCTCAGAAATAGTTTTTATAGGGTAATGCATAGTTCCATACATTCTGGTGGCCTGAGAAACTTAATATGGCTATAAGGAAATATGATAGATTGATTGCTTTGCTTCTCAAGCTATAACAGAGATTCCTACGCTAGAATAGGTAATATACATATCAAAGATGGATATATAATATGCACATATACATCTACATATACCCACATTCATATACACACATGCATGTGTGTGTGTGTGTGTGTATATATATATATATATATATATATATTAGGTCTTCGGGTTATTTAAACACTTCTCATTAATAATTTGCTTTTTTGGAATTATTTAGTTATGCAAGATATCACCATATTCAGTATTTTTTTTTAATAATAAACATGTCTAGTCAAAGAAGGCATTAATGAAGCAATTCCCCAAATAAAACAGTCCATGATATCTGAGTTGCAGCAGAGAGAGAGTGTGGTCTTTGTAGTCTAATCAAGATCACAAGACTTGTTTTGAGCGCCTGTCATCTTTAATTTTACGGCACTTCATTTCAGAGTAGCACTGCCAGGGTCACATGCAATTAAAACACAGGCAAGATTTGTCTTGTGAAATCTTAACATAAAAAGTAATGTGTTACTCCATTTTAACTTTTCTACTGAACTCTGTGAACTCACTAATTACTTTTCCCCCCTCTTGTCACCTTTTTGATATGACATGTATTTTATAGAGGAGATAGAAGTTTGGAATTTTTTTTATATTATGCATACGATTGAGGATAACAAAATTAAACCAAGAGAAAAAAGGAATGTGTTTTTCAGAAATACTTTTTTTTCTTTTTAGAAATATCTGAGTAATCCAGCTTCAATTACAAGGAGCCTCATAGATCAAATTCTAGGAAATAACTGTTAATCTGCTTAACTAGGGCAGGTAGAAGTGTAATAACAGACCACAGATTTTATAGAGGCCAGGATGGGGAGCTGGAGTTTATTCTCTGGGGTGCGGGCAAAGGGGCTTTTATGTGATTGGCTGTGAAAAGCGTTAAAAGCCAGTGCCGACGTGGAGATGAGGAGTGTGAGGAGGGCTGTTCCATCTTAGTGATCAGTAAATTGCATAGACCCTTATTAACCTTATTGATAAGGAGCTTAGGGAAGTCCCATTCAGGCCGCAATATATTCTTTTTGTTCTCCTGTCTCTGCGTTTGCAATCCCAGCCTCTCTGTCTGGATAGCCTTTATAGGGCACCTCGAAATTCAGCGTGAGTGGCTGAGCCTTAAGTTAGAGCACAGGGAGGGCGAGTGGAGCCAGCCTGTGCACGGGGCAGGGGGCTCGGAGCCCGTGTCACTGGTGCTGGGGACACCTGGAGAATGTTTGAAAATTTTGTGCTTAAAGAATCTTTTATATTGCTTCTCTTTCAATGCAGCTGGGGTCTGTAGGGATCTGGGGATTATTTTTGATACCTGTCGAAAAGAGTTATGTCTACACCGATTTTCCATCCCTCACTACTAATTAACCTTATTGTATACAGGAAACAGTCTATTTAATACCTGCATTCTTTCTGTAATGCCAAGTAAAATGAAATCCAGTGTGAAATCTAGTTAGCGTTTGCCTTTTTGAAGTCATTTTTAAGTTTCCAGTTTTAGTGACTGTGACCTCAGAACTGATAGCTAGAAAAATGGTGAGCCCGAACCAATTTTGGCTTCAATTGTATCCTTCACCCCTTCCGACTTAAAAGCTGCTTTTTACCTGGACTTCTGAGGAGACCGAGGAAGGGGACATCCTGAGCGGGACCATGTTTCCCTAGAGCCTTCCATGCTGACCTCTTGTGGGAGTTCTGAGCCTTCCCTTCGTAGCCATAGGCTGGCCCCTACTCCATTGACCCTGTTTCTCTCCGCAGCAGCTGAACACCTCTGTCCCCTTCCTTTCAATCAGGGAGGCTCCAATTTGATACATAATGGCAAAATTGTGCAGCCGCAATGCAGATAGATGCTGAAGGAGAGGAAGGAATCTGAGCCCAGGGTTAAAATGCTGAAGGAAATCCCATTGGTGGAATGTTTGCAAGGGAAAAAAAGGTAGGGTCTAGCAATAAAGAGCAGAAATTAAACTGTGTAAAATGTCACCAAATGATGTGGAAAAATCCACACGTCCTCAAGTATGCTTCACAATATGGACTTAGAACACATTTTGCTAGTGATGTGAGAATGGTTAGCACAAGTCCTGCTCTTAAAATGTGAGTGTGTGTGTGTGTGTGTGTCAAGTAAACCTGTCAGCTTAAATGGTGCCAGAGGAAAGTGAGGATTTTTCAGGCCAATGCTTTGTATTTGCCAGATTTCTTGGCTTTTGAGATTTTCGTATACTGGTCAGAAAGCCTATGCTCTATAGCATTTATCTAACACATAAACCTTACATTCGACTGTGCAGGGAAGGTGAGTGGGAGATGCTGCTGGGTGTTACAGATGCTTGGACTTTCCAGATCTGAAGCCAGGTGGTCAGAATTTGCTGTTGGGCTTGCATGAGCTAGGTTAGTGAATTTCACTGCCTCCCTGCTGCTGAGCTGTAAGATAGTATTTCTTGGGGACTTAGACCTCAAGAGAGGTTGTTGAAGGGGTATCTGTTTGATGACCTTTTATAGGTGGGACTAGGGATCGGTACAAACCCCAGTGACCTGAGACTACATTTAATTTGCCTTGGCTAGTTGATAGGAAACTCGATGGTGGATCATATTTGTATTTAACGTGGCTTATGTTCTGGGTGTTTGTCTTGGTTCACTCATCCAAGTGTAGACTGAGCAGAAACTATAGGCTAGTGTCACCCCTCTCCCTCACTGCTTTCCTGATTGAATGAGGCATGTTCTATAGAATCCAGATGATTGCTTAAGAATTTCATGGATCCTACATGCTTCATGTATAAGAGACCAAAACTCAGCTGGATAAATCTATAAGGTGTGTATGTGTGTGTGTGTGTGTGTGTGTGTGTATGTGTGTGTGTATTCTTCTGCCAGATCTCTCACCAAGGCAGCTAGACATTTTCATTTTGACAACACCACTAAAGAAAAGTGTCATCTTTTTGTACAAGATGTTCACTGTATTCTCATCATTTGGATGATTCAAGATCACTCTCCGGCAGCAAGAGGCATAGTGTGTCTTAATGCCTGACTCTTTTTTAATTATAGTTAAGAAAAAGATTGTCGGAGACTTATTTTTTTCATATTGCACAGGACCTCTAAAGGGCCAGATTTAATTTCAGTACAATATTAGGCAGTATGAGGTGATCAAGGATAAAAGGACATTGACAAATATGACCCAAGGCAGGACAAGATGATGTAACATAGAGGCACCTACACCGGTACTTTTAGAGATGTGGGCAAAGAGGTGTCCATGCTGTCCCCTGTACCATGCAGTAAAATGGTCAGTACAATGTCCATAATGCATGTAGGAAGATGAAATGATATGTAAATATTAAAGGTATGATAGAAATAACATGAATGAGATTTCACCGTAACAACAAAGGTACTCTGCATTTCTTTGGGGAAATTCATAATATCCCTCTTGTTCTTCTACGAAAATTAGTATGAAAACAAAAGCCTCCTCGTGTGTTGTAACAAGAGAGTGACCATGTACCTGCATAAAGAGTATAAATATTTGGGGTGTTTATGTGCTTCTTTTCTTCAGTTCCTTTTCTTAACGGAGTCAGCATATGGTAGAACAGTGAAGGCGGGGGCCTCTGGAGCCATATTATTTAGATTCAGATACTAACCTGACACTTACTAACTGCATGAAGTTGGGTAACTCCATTATTTTTCCCCTCAGTTTCCTCAAGTATAAATCAGGGATAATAATAGTACCGCCCTCCATAGAGCTGTGAAGATTAAATAAAACAATATATATGTAAAATGCAGTTCCTTGCACATAGCAAGCATTCAATAAATGTTAGTTAATCAAAATTAGTTTCCGCAGAACTAATTTCTCTTTGTGGTCCCTGGGGTGGCCTGAGGAACAATATTGCTCCAAAAGAAAGGAGGGAGAAATCAGAGCCAGGTGAGATAGAAATGACCCTTTGATCATCAGGAGTTATACCGGAAGCAGAAGTTGGTAGCACATATACTTATGTGACTTGGGTACGACTTGGTCAAAATGTCTTTGGGTAGTTACTGTCAAATGACAAATCATTGTCAGAACACCAGAATCAGCCCCTACCCTATAATTCAGCTGGAAATGGTGCTGCATAATAACAAATGATTTGCACTTACCTGCCATAATTAAGAGATGGTAGGGAAACTCAGAAGTTCAGTCGGATGCTCCATAATATTGATGACCATATCTGCTGCCACTGTCTGAACTCAGACCTGCCTTAGTAGTACTACCGCAATAATTTTCGGTCTGGCAATGGTGTCTATAATTTCTCCCTGCTTCAAACTGTCCCCATCAAGGGCCAGGAGAATCTTTACAGGACTGGTAGTCACTTCCCTGCTAACCAATCTTCAGGTCTCAAAAAGCAACTATAGACTTAGTATACTGCCTCTTGGTATGGCATTCAAGGCTTTTTTTAGAGTCTGATCCCGATCTTCTCATTGTCTTTTGTAGTTCATAACACTGTCAATAAGCTGGAGATCTATCATGCACATCCATTAGCAACAACTTAGAGTTCCATGCTATATTACCTGTTTTTATCTCCATCTCATGATTCCATTAGTTTGTCCGAAGAGGCAAGATATGGCAAGTGTTCCATTTTATAGATTGGAAAAGTGAGACCCAGAGAGAGTAAATAATTTGGCCAGGACCTAAAAAGTGAGTTCTCCTAAGTGTTTATTCTGCTCATTTTCCTCTCTCTCGCTTTTCATTTTCTCTTACCCATTGCTTTGGCTCATTCACATATCTCCACCATTTGCTTCATGCACTACCATTTTTCTGGGGAGCAGGCTTTGCAACATCGGAAGGCTTAACACTGAGTTCGCAAAAATGGAGAACCTCAGGCTAAGTCTGCTCAGATGTGTTTTATGAGGTGCCCTTAAAAATCAGGTTTCACAGAAGTTCCTGAATTTCTGGCTTGTCATGAAAGATCTGAAGGTCTGGCAACATTGTGCCCACATTCCCACGTAAGCAATGTCGGCTTGAGAAGCCGACCCTTCTGGCCAGGGGTTGAGCTTGACTTTTCCCCAGCTGCTATCACTTCATAATGCCTTAAGCGTGCTCTTTACGCACTTATATTACCCGCCTGGCCCTAGTAACATCTGAGTTTGCAACTCTTGGCGTAAAGAAAAAGAAAAAAAAAATATCCATCTATTTTCTACAGATAAGATGAAACACTTTAATGGAAGAAATAATATGTGATTATTATGTCTGAAGAAAGTCTTTGTTTTTTGGTATTAAGATTTTAGTTTCCCAAGGAGAGTGTTGATATTGTTTTGGTTTTCTTTCTTATTTTTGACAACAGAGCAATGTGACCCAGAACTCTTAGTGACAGTCCTTTTGGATGAAAATCTTTGCAGGGCCTTTTAATTAGGAATTGACAGGGTGATTAACTTATAATTCACAAAAATAAATGTGGAAAAGAGAAGTACAGGTCAATTTCTAGCTGTGTTAAACTGTAAGGACAGCAGCATTGGCAAGTGATTGTTCCTTTTTAACAGCTTTTCTAATTTTTCTTAATTGGATCCTTTGTTTTCTAATTGGATAGGGAGAACTATCATATGGCTTTCAATTACTAGCTGTGGCATGGTGATCCTGTCCTGTGGCACACGCTATGTAAAGTCACATTCTCAACATACAGGATGAAATAAATACCGTCTCCACAAAGTTTTTTGTGTGAGTATGGAAGAGGGGCAATCATCCTTGTCCTGGGTGGGTAAATCCATGTGGCAATGGGATGTACCAACTGGCTTGCTTTTCCACGGAGACTGGTTTGGACTTGGGTTTCCACTCTATAGGCTAAGTTATAGATTATAATTTGTTAAAATATTTAATCATCATAATAGAGAAATGCTCCTAAAGATACAAGATTATCATTGCCTGATAGAAAATGCTACAAAGTGCACACACACATACATACACACAGGAGAAAATGCCAGTGTCCTCAAGGTAGTTTGTTTCTTCTGTCCACGGGTGAATTCAGACATCGTTTTATTTTTTAATATTTATATATCTATTTGAGAGAGCATGAGTGGGGTGGGTGTGCAGAGACAGAGAGGGTCCCAAGCAGGCTCTGTGCTGACCACAGAGAGCCTGATGCAGGGCTCGAACTCAGGAACTGTGAGATCATGATCTGAGCCAAAGTCAGATACTCAACCGACTGAGCCACCCAGGTCCCCCTAGAGATTCTTTTCTTTCTTTCTTTTTTTTTTTTTTTGAAAGAAAGTTTTCTATGGCTTTCTTATTTTACAGCTCCCACTGGATCTCTTCTGCCTACAGTATACGTATTTTACCATGTTCTGTATCTGACCCCAGCATCTTTCTCCAGCTCCATCTTGCAAATTTGCTAGGCATGCACTTCATCCTCTGTTCACTGAGCTTCTCTCATTTCCTTGGAGATAGTGAGTCTTTTAGAACCCTGTTCATGCCATTTCTGCTTCCTAGTATGTTTTCTACATTTTTCTTGGGTTAATCTTATTCACCGGTCAAGATTAGATTAAGTTACCTTCCCAGTGAAGGTTTACTTGAGTCTTCCCAGGTGCAATTTGTTATTTAGATCTCTGTCAACCACTGAACTTTGTTAATATCTCTGTTACTGGCTTCTGCTTGTCCATTCATTCAAAAATACTTATTTAGCATCTCTATGTATAGGTGATGACCCCTGGGGCTACATGGTTATTAAGATGGCTGAGGTCCCTGATCTTAGATTAACCTTTAGATGAGTTTTCTCTCTTACTGGACTCTGGAATTTACAGAGGGTAGGAATTTGCCTTATTTTATATTTGCATCGCAACCGCCTAGACTTGCACTTGGCTCAGAGTGCTTATGTCATTAAGAGTGTTCATTTTTTTTATGTTTTCTTGACAAAGAATATTGATCAGTTTTATAAAATCTAACTCTTTAGTGGGTCAACCTAGTATAGCTACCGTCTTGGCTTTTAAATTTGGAATAGTTGATGAAGCACCTGGGTGGCTCAGTCGGTTGAGCGTCAGACTTCAGCTCAGGTCATGATCTCACACTTTGTGAGTTTGAGCCCTGTATCGGGCTCTGTGCTGACAGCTCAGAGCCTGGAGTCTGCTTCGGATTCTGTGTCTCCCCCTCTCTCTGCCCCTTCCCCACTCACGCTCTCTCTCTCTCAAAAATAAATTAAGAAAAAAAATTTTAACTTGGAATAGTTGATACGATCATCATGACTGTCTTTGGGATGTTCTGGAATCTAATGACCTTTTGGTATAACCCTTTGCATGCCGTTAGTGTGTACAAATCAGATCCTCTCATGGGTGCTTTGGCTCAGTACTGTGGAATGGTCTTATTCCAGAGAGGAAATACAGTCTTTGATTAAATGCCCTTAGCAGGCAGGGACAGGACACAGCTGGGGTTTGAATCAGGCTAAATCCCATCCGATTGAAAATCAAGAAGCTGGTGCTTTCGAAGATTATAAATCTGGAAAGTAGCAGAGACCAGGGGCTATGAGTCCCTGCTCAAAGCAGGTAATGCCACTTCTCTTTGGCTGTTAGTGCTGCTTCTTTCTGGCTGATGCTCTCAGAGTAACTTTAAAGATGGACACAGGAAGAGATAGGATTTCAATGCTGGAACTACTCAACCCACTCTTCCCCATTCAAAAAGAGAAGTAATTAAAATCTTGGAGAAGATGTAATTCAGAATATGGAATGTCATGGAAATGAGGAAGAATTTCCATGGCATTGAAATAGAATGCCAGAAACTCTTGTTTCATGTTTCCATGTTTTTCTGAAAGGCTTAAGTACAACTTTACATATAAGAGCTTAAGGCTGGCAAGTTTATCATCTTACTGTTACCAGTGACTTTAGGTCATGGGATTCTGCCTCATGTGACTTGCCTTGGCTTTGTGGTATGTGTATACATCCCACTTGATGAAACCACTCTTCAGCCTTTATTGTGGTTGCTTCTCTGTTCTCGGCCATGAGCTTAGTGGCACCATGGCCAAGATGAAGACATTCAAAGAGGAGCAAGGTAACTTCTTTCTCAGGCAGCTCTGTGGATGCTGGAGCTGTGTGCACATCTGGCTTTCTCTTGACCAGACTCTCCCCCTGTGCCATATACCCCATCTATGCCGACAGCCTATGCTTCTGAGCTCATTACTCTAAGTGTGTTTGTTTTTGAATCCATACTTCACACATTTTATTTACATGCTTTATATTTCATTTTATGAACAAATCGATAACTAGGCTTACTCTTTATTGCACTGGATTAGTTTTATTTATTCCTTTTGAATTTGATTAAAAAGCTGTCAAACAAAAGTCTACATTTTTATTGGCAGAATACTTTCACAAAACTGGATATGAGATGTGTTCAGCTAGAACATACTTTTCAAAATAAAACAATGTTTGATATATTCTAGACAGTTATTCTTTTGTTTATCCATGACAACTGAAACTAACCATCAAATGGATAAAGCAATCCAAGTCTAGTCAAGTAATCCTTCAGGCATATGAAAAAAAAAGCCTTTTAAAAAGTTGTTTCTAGATGGATTTAATGTAATTCACCAATAAAGCATCCTCAGAAGCGTAATAAAAATTCTACATAAAATGACATAGCCAGGGCAAAGGAAGATATACAGTTTGATGAAGATTCAAAATGGATGATAACATTAAAAATGAGTGGTCATGAAATTCCTGTATAATATAAAGATCAAAATTCCAGGGCCTTAGTTTTGCTTTTCATTTATAAGACAATATGTTTATGGGACTGCAAATAGTGTGTGTGTGTGTGTGTGTGTGTGTGTGTGTATAATCTCCAATGGCAAATGTTTTGAAATGTCATTTTTCTTCAAAAACATTGCCATTCACCTTGTTGTATTTGTACATTTCACCATCTAACATTGAGGATAACTGGGCTGTATTTTATATTTGCACATGCAGAAATGTTTCTGAAAGATGAAATATATCTGTTTTAGTGGAGAACCTGATCTCCTTTGTTCATTTAAAAATGATTAATTTCTGACTTCTTTTCTCTGTTGGTATTACTCCTGTACAAGTAGGAGTATGGGAACATGCTTGAGGCAGCCAGGGTAGTGAGAAGTCTCACCTGTGTGCACATATACCCATATTGACAACACTCACTCAACCCACTTACACACCCAATGCCTGGGAGCAGCTTTAAAACTGCTGTTTGGATATGTGTTGTGCTCTGCACATTATTTAACAGTGTGGAGCATGTATAATGAAGGCCTCGAAGTGCTAGAAGGAACAGGAATGAAGGGGTTAATGTAGAACACATATAGGCAAATATTGTCAACTATTTTATTCAAATGTTTGGAACTTAAACACAAAATTATCACTAAGTTTTCACAAAATGAGGCATCTGTCGCTTGAAAGGCAAAAAATATTTCAGAAATATGTTTACAGAAATGTAAAAATATTAGGCATCGAGACAGATGTGAACATATTCAGTAACTTGTCTTCTCTGTCAGTCTTCCTCTGAGCCGAAGATCTTATTGTACTCACTCAGCATGAGCTCAGCTATCTGGTTTTGGTATACCATATGTACCGCCATGTTCCCCATTTCACCTTCAGCTCTCAGAAGGGTGGGTCCAAATACAATCCCCAGGCTTTGTGTGGACATGAGGTTCTTGGAGGCTTTGGCCACTATCCTGGAGGGGGAAGGGAAAGAGAGAAGATGCCCTGAGTTTGAAGTGAAATTGTGGCTACTTTTGATTTCTAAAATTCTGTGTTCTTGAATTCTTTTTCTTTTTAAAATTTCAATTTAAAGAAAGAAAGGGCAGTGACTGGCTTTGATGGGGAATGAAACACAGACAAAACATTTTTCTAGTTCTACAAAAATGGCAACTACCGTAACATTCTTTAGTCTTTTACTCTTTATGCTTTATTATGAAGATAGGACCTATGACTTTGGGGAGAAGGATTCATTGCCTGGTACAACTTTTTTTTTAAATTTTTTTTTAACGTTTATTTATTTTTGAGAGACAGAGACAGCATGAGAAGGGGAGGGGCAGAGAGAGAGAGAGAGAGGGAGACCCAGAATATGAAGCAGGCTCTAGGCTCTGAGCTGTGAGCACAGAGCCCGACGCGGGTCGCGAAATCACAAGCCATGAGATCATGACCTGAGCTGAAGTCGGACATTCAACCGACTGAGCCACCGAGGCGCCCCATAACTTTTTATCCCCATAGTACCTGGACATTGTGAGTGTTCAATAAATGTGGAATGAATGGATAAACAGCAAAAATTATGGTGGGAAGTTAACAAGATTCAGCCTTCAAAATGTTTATAGTCAGGGATAGCTGGGTAGCTCAGATGATTAAGCATCTGACTTCAGCTCAAGTCATGATCTGGTGGTTTGTGAATTCGAGCCCCATGTCGGCTCTGTGCTGACAGCTCAGAGCCTGGAGCCTACTTCAGATTCTGTGTCTCCCTCTCTCTCTGCCCCTCCCCTGTTCACATTCTGTCTCTCTGTCTGCCTGTCTCTGTCTGTCTGTCTGTCTGTCTCTCAAAACTAAATAAATATTAAAAATTTTTTTTTGAAAAGTTTATAGTCAATGGAGGAAACAGGTGAGATGCGCCTATGTAAGAATCCAAGCACAATAAATCAGAACAATATACGCATAGTTGATGATGGAAAGTAGACATAAACCAAAAAATAATAATAAGTTTTTAGTGATTGGAGTAAGAACAGCGTTCCTGACAAATGCTAACTGGAATATGTTTTGTAGAGAAGGTAGGTTCTGAGACATTTAGGTGTATGGCACAATTCTAAGTGTCTATCTTTTTGGCCATCCAATTTAGCTCACACTTCAATAAAATACAGAGTCCTGTAGCATTTGCACAAGAAAAGAGTCCCACTGGAATCAAAGAAATGTTTGCTTGTGTGAGGACTGTATGGGGAGCTGGAATACCTATGAAACATTAGGATGTGGTTTTTATTAATGGTTATGCCTTGCCTGCTTCAACACAGGACTCTTCAAAGGAAAATAAAGCCCCATCCGATATATTGAGACTTTTAAACAATGATGCTTATTCTTACCATTGGAGCCTACTTCATTTTATATTAAAGTTAGAAAGGGTGAGGTTTTAGTGATGTTAAGGAAATAGGGATAGCATATGGAAGGATAGGGTGCTGAGAAATACTAAACTCTGCACTCTACCAGACCTCCCGACCCAAGGGAAATATGAGTGTTGAGAAGAAAGTGAGGCAAAGGGTCTTTATCGCACGGCAGTCGGGTCTCCATCTCAGGGCCCACTGTAGAACACTGGAATGCTGGACTGGAGAGGATCCTTTGTTTGGTCGTATATAAGAGGAGGCAGGCAGATTTGCTTTATTTGTCTCTTCATAAACTCAGATTGCTGAAGTACCAGTTCTGTGACCAAGAAACCATGCTTTCTCTCTCCTGAATGAAACTGAGAAGGACCCACACCATTACTTTATGAGTCCCCACAGCACAAGTGCATGGCCAAGAAAATGCCCTTGACTTGCTCAACGTGAAAAAATGAAGTGTTGTTCTAAATAATTATATTTTCATCTCATTTAATACTCATAATAATTCCATGAGGCACCTCTATTATTAAGCCCATTTTACACATGTAAAGACTGAGGCTGAGAGAGGTGAAGTGCCTGATGGCATACAAAGCTGAGGTTCAAACCCAGGCAGTTTGGTTCCAATGCCTTTGGAAGGATCATCATGGTATGTGTTATGACTCCTATTCTTAAATACTGGGCCAGTTTTTCATTCTGCCATCTTCCATAACATTATAAGATCCTTCCATAAAGGGCCTGGATTTGTATTCCCCACTGCGGAATTGTGATTGACAGCCTGATTCTAGTAGATTTATTGTGGGCAAAATAACTCTCAAATTTCGACTGAATATTAAAGATATCCTGCCTCCCATTTTCACTTTTTTTTCCTGCTTTCAATGGAGAGCATTTATACCTGTGAGCAGCGTTGACTTGGCTACATTCTGGAAAGTGTTCTCATATTTTAGAGTGTCACTGAGTTATCAGAGACTTCAAGTTTAAAGTTTCCTTTGGAATATAAGAAACTCTACCACTTTCTAACTGCATTTACCAAAGTCTGTGAAATGATTTAAACATTCTTCTAACCTGGAGTGGGGACAAATGGAGTGAATGAGCCTTTGCTTCATTTTAATATACCTATTATTAAACTTCAGTTTAAGATCTCTCTTGAGCCTTTCCCAGAGCCTCTTATTATAAAAGTCATTAATAATATTTACCATAAGGGAAAAACAGACTTTTCTCTTTTGATTTTAAAGTAACACCTTTTTTGTGATACTCCTTCATTGATTCTCTCACAATTAAAAAAGAAACTCATTAAAAGCAAATATAGAAACATATCTAATCCAGTGAGTACCTATTAGGCAAAAGTTGCCTTAACAACTTTATCCATAGCAGGCACAGATCCAAGTTGATAAGATTTTTCTAGCAGAGAACAGGGCTCAGAGGTAACAGGGCACAGAGAAGGTAGAAAAGAAGCAAGAAAGTATTGAAAGTGTGAAGGCAAACCACTGATATAAGGCATCTTGACCAACAGGGTAGAAGAAAATTAGGACTGGAGTCCAGGGAGACCGGAAGGGGAAAGGGATGATGTGAAGATTGATTAAGGATTGAAGGTATATCTTCCTATTCAATAATAGCTATAATTTTAATAGGTAGAGGCAAAGTGAAATTTGGGATAGTTGGGAGACAGAACTGCATCAGACTTCCAAAAGGTGAGGCTAGAAATCAAGGGGGTTCAAGAGCCCACTATTGGAGAGGGCAGTCAGGGCTCTCAGGAGGGTGCAAGAGTACCCTGGAAGAGGCCTGTAGTATCTGGAGGAACTTGGGTGTGTGTGGGGTGTGTGTGACTCAGCTTTCCAGGGCATACCAGAAAGTTATAGCATGTATGACATGGGCCATGAGGGGAGAGAAAGAAGGATGAAATGGGGCTAGACTAGTTATCAATTTTTCCAGAGTTCTTCCTATTTTTCCTGCTCAGCCAAAGGCCTGGTCTTTGAATCTAGAGTAGGGCCAAATCTAGAGGAGGAAACCAAGAATGAGTTTAAATAGGGTGGAGAGTAGGAGGCTAGCACTGCATGTCAGAACCCACCTCAAGGAAAGATTTCTCTATCTTAGCCAGTGGGTTATGCAAGAGGACTCCTGTAAGGGATTTCTGCCAATGCATCGGTTTCATAAATTTCTTGGGGACAAATGTTCATTTTGTGCTTTTATGCATGTGTAAATGTGGAGCATTCATTCCATCTCAAACTTGTATCCTTTCTGTCCATTTCTCTGCACACTTTCTACTTGATATTAATAGAACCAGCTTTAACGTATGAGTGTTTTAGCTTTAAAATAATCTTGTTATCAGTAGATTTTACTAAACGACGCATAGTTTTGTTTTCTTGTTACAGCTGCGTTATTGCAGGTTAAATTTCCTTAACAGCTTGGAGTTCTCTCCTAATTTTGGAAAATTAAGTTACTTGGAGTAACTTTTAGAAAAATCGAATGTAGTTAAGGAAGAAAGTTAATAAGATAATGTGGATGTGTATTAAATAGAATACATGCCATTTTTCTTATGCAGTGTTACTGAATGTGTGCTTGTGTGTGTGTGTGTGTGTGTGTGCGCATTTCTGTGTATTTCATTGGCAATTGTTTTTCTGAATGTCAACCAACCAGTAGCTGGTGTGTTGAGAAATCAAACAAGTTTTCAGTGAGAAAAGATACTGATAATGAAGACCAGTTTGGGGTAGAAGTCACCATCTACCAAATTATATGATTCATGTAGCTAGGCAAATACATTCTCACATCAATGTTTAAATTGGATTAGATTCCTTTCTAATAGCGAGTAGACATTTCTAGCAAAGAAGTCCCCCAAACTGGGGATGTGTTGGAAAATGTATTAAGGTCATTATAAACTTCCTTATTCAAATGTGAACTTACCTATTCTCTACCTCAATAAACTGTTAAATAGTTAAGTGGTTGATTTAGGACCACATAGGGAATCGACCAGACTTTCAAAGTATAGCTTGAAAATTTTTAAATCTCAGGGTTTTTTTGTTTGTTTGTTTTGTTCTGTTTTTTTACCTCAAATCAATGAATTTCAAATTTCCACTCCCACTGTGGGGACCAGCTGCATACTGCAAGTGCCATTAAATCTAAAGACTTCAAGTAGTAAACACACGCACAGGAGAAACATAGGCTACTGAAAGAAAGAAAAGCCATCCACAGAAAAAAAACTCTAGTCTAGTACCAAAGGCAGAAAACTCTCAAAAACAGTTAAGTTATACTTCCAGTAGCTTAAAATGCAGTTGAGTCATAGATTTGGAAGGGAAGATCTGACTCAGAAACCATGTAGGTTTTTACTATGAGTCTGATGATACCTTTCACAACGTGAGTTCTGAAAAACCCCCTTTCTGTGATATGATTTGCAAAAATAGCATGCCAAAGTAAGATAAGTTTTGGAGAAAATTGTATGCCACTTTTTATTCTTGCAAATTCATGATACACAATAGCATAATAAAGGCTCTGAAAAGTCCTGCAGAAAAAAATACCGCTGCTCCTCTTTGACTCGTGTCTTCCTTAACTGACTTAGATGTCATAGATTGGCTTTCCTGAGGAGCATGGATTAGGAAATGCTGCTCTAGCTGGTTTTGCTAAAGGCCTACTGTGTAGGTTTGAAAGTGTAATGGATTTTACCCTCCTATGCCACCTGGCTTTGGAACTCTGTAGCAGCTAAGTCAAAGAGGTCAGATTGTGGTCATTTCTGGAAAGTTCCACCCTGCTGGCAGGGCTTAGATTTCATTAGGCCTTAAATGCCATGACAGTGTTGTAAATTTTGAGCTACAATTTAACCTGTTTTCAGCGAAGAAATGAAAGAAACCTCCCTTCTATGGTAAAACAAAGACTAAAAGGCAAAAGAACACATCGGAATGAGAAAGGTGAGAGCAAAGATATGGTTGAAAGATTAATGTACAGTGAACTGATGGATGGGTAAGGAGGCACAAAAACATTCAGATCTTATAACAATATTTGGGAATTCCTCTGCATGGTTGTTTACTCACCATTAATTTATTCCCAGAAATGCGTACAGCAAAGATTCTAAGCGACGTGAAAAGCTCAAAGTTTAGTGACTGTGAATGCTTGACTAAAAAGACCCGAAACTGCACTCTTTTGAAAATGACTATTTATTAATACTGCTTAGTTTAAAATAGCCTGACAAAAATAATTATGATTTTTTAAAATTTGTTCATGAAATATCACTTGATATACATTCACTGTAAAAGCAATTCTAATACTGTTAAATAAAATTCAAGTTTATAAAATCTTGAAATGGGTAAGAATTCATTTTTCTGGCAAGAGCTGAAAAAATGATATGCAGTTTATGGCATAAAAAGGAGAGGAAATGCCAGAGCTGCTTTTTGTCGGGTCCAAATGGAAGGAGCAATGATCCATCAATTTAAGATTATTTTAGAAATAATCTATGATCCAGTGCTACAGATGTTGGACCCCAGACAAAAAAAATCCTTGCAGCCTTATGCTGGGTAACTTTTTTCCAAAAGTGAGCTGAATTGCTAACCCAAAGAAATTTCTTAGTTGCTTTAAATCACTACCAAATGACTCAAACTGAAGGAGAGCTTTACTATAAAACTCAAAATTAATGCTGAATTAAGACCAACGCTTTTAATAATAGTCCAGTTGCAAACAAATATACAGATGCAACCTTTCTTTTAACTCTGTGCTTTACTGTTACCATAGTGACTTGCAAAGAAAGTTGAAAGGCACATAATTGCCTGCAGGACAACTCTCAAGTTATTGGAGGTGGACTACAAGTCTTCCCTTCCCTATCTCCGGAATGCTGTTATTTTCCAACACACACAACTTTAGGATGGCTTAACTTGAATGGGGAAATTGCGGTGGTAAATGTTCTCTTGCCATCAGGTCAGACCTACCTCACAAAATATAGCTTATCCACTGTATGTGAAGTGTTACCTCTGACTTTGACCACTTAAGGAAAGAGAAGCTGTTTAAAATAGAATACATTTTCAATGTTTGACTTCTGTTTCCTATGTGCTACAACTATTTTCAGGGGATCCTTGCTAACCATAGCTTGCTACCCTCAATTTGCACAAACTATGCTGCTGCTTACATTGGCTTCCTTCCTTCCTTCCTTCCTTCCTTCCTTCCTTCCTTCCTTCTTTCTTTTCTTTCTTTCTTTCTTTCTTTCTTTCTTTCTTTCCTTTTTTCTTTTATTTTTCTTTCTTGCTCTCTTGCTTTCCTTCTTTTTCTCTCTCTTTCTCTCCCTCCCTCTCTCTCTTTTTCTTTCTTTCTTTCTTTCTTTCTTTCTTTCTTTCTTTCTCTTTCTCTCCGCCCCCTCTCTCTCCCTTCCTTCCTTCCTTCCTTCCTCCCTTCCTTCTAATAAGATTGGGGACTAAGCAGGATTTCAACTTTCTCCCCTACAGTTATGGCAGTATGTTAGAAAAATTTTCAAATATTGCAAAAGCAGAAGAAATTTCACAAATGTTTTTTGCATTTAACACCAATGTGTGTTGAGGTGGTCATTCACTGGTAATTCAGTTATTAAAAAAAAAATTTTAATGTTTATTTTTGAGAGAGAGAGAGAGAGAGACAGAAGGTGAGTGGGGGAGGAGCAGAGAGAGAGGGAGACACAGAATCTGAAGCAGGCTCCAGGCTCTGAGCTGTCAGCACAGAGCCCAATGTGGGGCTCAAACTGGTGAACTGTAAGATCATGACATGAGCCGAATTCAGACACTTAACCAACTGAGCCACCTAGGCACCCCCAGTAATTCAGCTGTTTTTAATAGAAGTTATAAATCAATTTGTTTAAACTAATCATAAAGTGCTCAATTTTGTATTTAAGTATTGTGTTCCAAAGCAAGTTAACAACTATTCTTCTAAGTGGGAATCATGGCTATTTTTTGACACTTTTACTTTTGTTCTTTGCATTTATTAAATAACTTTTTTATACTGACTTCAATGCAGAAGATTGAAACATTTTCAATTATTTACTTGTTTCATACCCTTATTTATTGGACATTATAGGGAGAGTATAAAGCATCTTTAAAGAAATATTCAGAATATCTAATAAGATAGGAGGGCCTGATAAAGTAAAAAAAAAAGAATACCCCATGGACTTCAAAATGACTTATCTCTAGAGGAATATATATTCTATAAGGTAACACCACCATAGATAAAATGGATATTATAGCCAAAGCCCTTATATAATTGATATCAAAAAGGAACACTAACAGTAATTACTATTTGTTGAATATCTATTATGTGCTAATCACTGGGCTTCAAATATATCACAATTTCTGAAGGCAGATTTAAAAATCCTCTGTAATTTGTTTTTTTTTTCTTCTAATTTAAAGTAACTTTAGTTTAGAATTTGAAAATTTTAAAAAAGTATAATAAAGAAAAAAGCCCACCAGTAACCATGAAGAGTAACTCAATGTAACTGTTATTGATTCATAAAAATCTATTGAGTGCCTATTAGGTGTTGGATACTGTTTCGGATGTCAGAGATAGTACAATGAGTAAAACAGACCCTGCCCACAGTCCACATGAAGCCTATAATCTAATGGGAGAACCAGACAACATACTATACCAATCAATATACAATGTGATTTTTGGCACTGAAGTACAAGAAAAACTGAAAAGTAGTAGTTCTTCCATTGATCCTGGGAACCTTTTAAAAAATCCTAGTCATCTGGAGTCCATCTCTAGACATTCTTGTTTACTTAGTATGGGTGGGGTCTGCCTGCCTGCAGATAATGTAGCCCTCAGATAATTCTACTGAGCAGAGTGTAGTGGGAAATGCTACCTGTAACAGACCAGGTACTCAGGGAGCCCTCTTGAGGGAGGGGACATTTGAGCAGAGACTCGGTTAGTTGCACGTACCAGGAAAGGGAGAATCCCAGGAAGGGAAGAGTAGGTACAAAGCCCCAGGGGTGAGGTTGTGCTTGGTGGTTCTAGAAATAGAGAAGGGGACAGTATGGCCGAAGACTCGAGAGTGAGGCAAAGGAAGTAGGAGATGCCGTGGGGGGTCTTGCAGGCCTTGATAAAAGTTCAGGATCTAATTCCAAGAATGTGGGAATCCATTCTTGGGTTTTGAGCAGGAGAATGACACTGCCCATATTTAGGTGATATGAAGTGGAAATAAATTATCTTCATTTGTATTTGAGAAAATACTTTCTATATAATTTGTATACAGCATTTTTCACTTTGATCACGAGCAATTCTCATGTCTTACATATGTAATACATATTATTTCCTCATTACCTTATATGGGACAGAATGGCTTGTACCCTATACCTTATGACTTCTTAGTGTAAGTGAAATTGATATATAAAAACATCTTTCCATGTATTCCTCCTCCACACTTTGGGGTATTTCTTTAGGCAGTTGTTCCCAACCAGGGGCAATTTTGGACCCCACCCCTACCCCAGGAGACATTTGGCAATATTGGAGACATTTTTGATTGTCGTCACTGGGAGGGGACTTGCTACTGGCAGTTTGTGGGTACAGGCAAAGGATGCTGCTAAACGTCCCACAATGCACAGGACAGCCTTTGGTCACAAAAATTATCCAGCCCCAATGTCAATAGTGCTGCTGTTGAGAAACTCTGCCTTACAGTAAAATACCAGAATTGTAGCGACTAGACCAATGGTTCTCAAACTTGACCATTCATGAGATTAATTGGAAGCCATGTGAAAACACAGATGGCTGAGCTCCACCTGCAGATTTCTGATTCACCACGTGGGCAAACTTGAGAATCTGCATTCCCTCCAAGTTTGCAGACGATGATACTGCTCCTCCTGGGTTGCAGTTTGAGAACTCACACTAGATCGTTCAGTTACAGCTCTTCTTTTCTTAAAATACGAAAACGTGTGGGAGAGCCTGCTAGTCCTATTAACATCATTATCATCTGGTGTTATTCTTTTTAAAATAGTTGCCAATTGATACGCATTTTTCAATGGTCTGTCATTCTTTGAATGTAGGAAATGTGTGCAAAGTTAAAGAAAAAAAAAAACAAACCCAACCCTGAGGTGGATATCTTCTTCTGTGACTAGCTATTCATATCTACTCTTCCCTTTCTTATTGAGAGCATGTAATTTTGTTTGCTTGCTAGTTTAATCCATTTTATTTACCTTGTATGACAAAACTAATGCATGGACTTTGGAAAAAAATGTCCTAATCAGGAGTATCTAGAATAAAAAAGTAAATACCTCCTGTTTCCTCGTCAAACTCCTTAATGATAACTATAATTTAACAGATGGATGCTCCTTCCTTCTATCTATCTATCTATCTATCATCTATCTATCTATATATTTCTTGTTAAAAAAGAATAAAATAAAAAATATATAATATGCTACAATTTCTTCCCCCTCCCCTTGACTATATATCGTGGGCATCTTTCCAAGTCAGTATATATAAAAATGCCTCATCCTTTTTAAAAGTGGTTACATTTCATAATATGGAAATACCTTAATTTACTTAGCCATTCCCCTGCTGCTTGGCTTTTAGGTTGCTTCTAATTCTTTGCTATTACAATGTCATAATGAACATTCTTGAATTTATAGATTTGTAAGTTTTTTATGTAGTAAGAAGCATAGTATTTCATTATTTTTGTTGTATTTATATTCTCCCAATTATTATGTTCTTTTCTTTATTTATATTTACCATTTTTATTACAAAATTCACCAATTTAAAGACATCAGATAAATATCATAAATGTTTTCTTCTAGTTTTTAAATAATTTTATTTTTCAACATACCCTCTAATTCATCTTAAATATATTTTAGTGTGTGAAATATGATAGTAATCTAAATTTATTTTTTGTAAAAGCTAGCTAATTCCCCCCAATAACATTTGGTTGCATGAATTGACCATTCTCCATTGATTTGTGATGTTATATTTTGATGGTAGCTTTCTATAGTCACAGACACACATAGCTGGCATATTTTACTTTGCTGATGATCTCTGTATATTCTAAACTATTATGTTTTATGGATATCCTCCATATTTTTTTTCAGATATAAAATAAAATTTTCAGATGAATGAGCCTGATAAAGATTGAATAATTTGGCCAAAGCCATGTAGGAGGTAGAAGATCCTAGATTAAGATGCAGATTTTTATTACTCTGGGATATGGATAGTCTTTCCACAAATAATTGAGATTCAACGATTTTAAGTTTGAAATCAAGGGGTTTCTTAACGGTGAGGCCTGAGGCCTGGGGGGGAGTTAGAGTCAACAAGAAGTCTTGGGTGATAAATTTTGATGTTTTAAATCAGCTAATTCACATCCAAGGATATATTTACATAATTGAGAAGGATGTTTTAGGTAGAAGAAAAACGAATTAATCTGCATTATCTTTTTCTCCAGATTCTCACAGTGTTTTAAACTCTTGAAAGCATTCATTTCTCATTGTGAATGGAAATACACTATTGGCAAAGTAGATGGAGAATTTCAGGTATGGTTTCCCTTAGGTGTTTCTCTCAAGTTTTCAAATGGTTTTAGCCATCCACAACAGTAAAGAAGTCTTAATTTTTATGCCCCTGAGCACTGTGGATATGCCTGTAGCTACTAATCATATCCCCATCCTCAGAAGACATTGATTTAGGATGAAAGGTTAGGAAATATATTATACATTAGGATTATCTTTAGAAAGGAAAACATAGTAAGCCCATCATTATTCTCTACTTGAATTTGTTCAATAGAGCAGTTAAAAAGGCTAGTATATCATAGAAAAATTTTTATACAGAATATTGGGGATTGTGCATGGATCAGCATTAATTAGGCCAACCAAATAAAGAACTTAATTATAAAATAGTAGTGGAAAATACAGAACTTAAATATTTGCCTTGTGATGTTAGATAAAACTAAAAGGAATACTATCAATATGCAAAGTCAGAATTCATCAACCTTCTAGCTTTTCTTTTCACATCGGTGAGAATAGCTATTTTACTTCCCACTAAGGGCATTGATATCAAATCTTCAGTAGTTTTTTTTTTTTTGAAAATTGTTTCCTTGTTTAAAAGATCCCAGAATAGCTGAAAGAGAATGAGTCGCAATTCGGATATCATCATTCAATCATCCATGCTTAATTTTACTTTCTGAGGGAAAAAATAAGTTTCAGGCACTTTTTCCTTTACGGTGACTTGACTTTAGGAGAGACACTGCACAACCAGAGAACATGAAGTGAACGTGCCCTGCACAGGGATACGCTTCTCAGCAATGGGGTGCGGGGGCGGAAGGTGTGGGATTTGGAAAAGAGAACAGTTAGAGAAGTCCTGATGACTGAGTACAGAAAGCCATGATATGGGAGAAAAATTCTTCTTTCCTCTTATAAATCCAGTTCCTGGAATTAGCTCAGAGACTGACTTCACCTCCACATGCAGAATTTGAGCTGTGGAAACAGCCTAGGCTGCTTCAAAAGATTCATACTTATTACAGAAAATTTAGGAAAATGCAGACAAGTCGAAATAGAAAATTAAAATCTGTCATATTTCTATGACGTAGACATCACTGCTATTAACGTTTGGTCTTGATGTTTCCATATGTGTACTGGAAGAATACTGTGAACTTTTGTCAAGGTTATTAAATATTCTGGACATAAAAAGGCCATGAGTTCCCCATCAGGAGGTGTTCAGGGATAGTCAAGATTCTTCTATTAGACAGCAAGTTGAATGACATTTAAAATGTGGTTTGGGCTCCCAGATTAAAACGAAAGAATGGACAGTCCTCATTTGAGATGAGGTGGGATAATATATAATAACTAAGGTTTCTTTCCCACCCTTCCTTGTATTCCTTACATTTCCCCAAGATTCAGTCAGCAGCATTTTGAGCTCAGTGAAGGGGTGATGCAGCAGAAAAGCAGAGAACATGCCTTGGAGGTTTGCAAGAGAGGGCATGTGAATTTCGAGGACTGTAGCTTTCAGTTATAAAAGCCTAAGTGCCTAAGGACCCAGAGTTGCCACAATGGCCGAACCAGCAGGTTGGAAAGGAGATGAAGAACCAGGCTACCCTGCTACCAGATAAGAGAGAGATTCTCTGGACTGAGAGAAGGAGAGTTGCGGGGGAAGAGAGCTGAGACTTTGGTGAAGTCCCACAGAAGTGGGCCAGTCCTGGGCACCCCCCTCCCCTTCCTGGAAAATACACACTGTTAGAAAGCTTGAGGATTCTGAGATCAGACAGACCCAGATTCTTCTTAGGGAAAACCCAAGTATAAAGCAGGATTCCAGAGTTCCTCATGTTCAGTATATCGGAAATAGATAGTAAATATTTCAGGGTATATCCAGGTAAAGGTGACATAAAATAGCCACACAGAGTTCTGCCTGAATTCTGTCTAAAACCCAGATCTGGGACTGGCAGTTGGAGATGATGATAGAAAATCAGAAGAGAATGAAGATAAGCTAGGACAGGTGGTAAGAGCCAGACAAGTTTCTACCCTGCTGATCTGTTTTATTATCTTTTCCAGTAGAATGTAAACATCTTAAGCACCAGGATTTCATCTGTTTTTGTTTAGTGCTGTATCTCTAGACCAAGATTAGTATTTGACTCATAGTACTAGATGCTCAATAAATATTTATTGAAATATTGTATAAATGGATGCTCTCCCTGGCCCCAACAAATGCTTAGGCTGTACATAGCCCTCCAGAACTAGAAATGAACCAGGAAAATGTCTAGAAGACACTCCGAGTCGACTAAATCATTTAGAACAATGGACCTTGAAAGGGAAATTAGTTTTGATTATGGCACAATATTTACATTTCCTGCACACCGGAGTTTCATTCTTACCCGCTGATGATGAGAACATAAAGGCAGCAGAGACAAAGGAGTGATTATTTCTGGAAAGCTTGTTAGGGGCCTATAATTGTACAGCATGCCTTTCCTTCGTATGTACTATTGACAATGAATTTCCAACATGTACCCAGTTTGAACAAAATTGGAGAAAGGGACTTAGAATAGAATGTAATTTTTATCTGGTTTATATTATGGATGGTTGAAGTTAAAGATAATGACACCATCTAAAATCTGACCACTAAATTCCATTTTAGGTAAAATGCTTGATGTATCTGCAAAAATGCAAACCCTTTTAAAATGTGTATAATGTTTGGCTCAAGGACAGAAACTATTTATTTTGCTTTTACATATATAAATTTATAATCTGTACTGTGGTAGAGAAATAAAATGTGCCAGTTTCTGCATATGTCCTTGTACATATGGATGTCGGACTAACTCATCATTCTATTGTTCAGCTCACCCATTCGTAATCACCTGTTAATAATAAGTTCTATGAGCTGGATGAAATGTATCATTTTTTTAGGGACCACGAAGAAGCCCTATACTGGGCTTTATAAAAGAGTCTTCTAGTTTCCAAGCTGCTTATGGACCATTCCTAAATTTACCAATTTGACAATGATGGTGGCTGCTTTGGATGCAGAAATAGGCCACTCAGATTCCCTGCCTAACTGTAGGAAATGATGACCTTAGTTGTCTTCTTCAAGGTTTACTTCAACTGCAGTGAGCCACCTTGCCCAAGGGCATTGACTGACCCACTACAGATATAAATGTGGCCATTTCCTCTCACTGTGGGATAGCATCAATGGGCTCCCTGTGGGGTTGACTGAAATTTGGTTGGGTCCACATCTTGATTGAACTCCTTCTGCCCAATCCTATTCTCACCCTTTCTCTTCCAGAGGTCAATCCCTAGTGAACACCCTGCATGTTGAACTCTGTTTCAGGGCCTCCCTGTAGAGAACATACTGTGATTATTGGTTCTAAAAGTGGTTCAAGAAAGCCGGCAAAGATAGGATTTGGAGCTGGGTCACTTGCTGCCTGGCTGGCAATGAAGAATCTGTCGTGATAGCAGCCAAGTGCAGTTGCGTCTTGGCACAGGGTAGCCATCCAGTTATAAACTCTCCCTGGTGGTGAATTGGGATGTTACATCCATGAAGGAAACACTAGTAGTTAATATAACATGTTAGACATTAAAAAATAATGGCGGGAGTTTGTGCATAGTAAATGCAAGATCAATGAGATTGAAGGGCTATTCCTAAGCACCATGGATACTCTACAAGAACATTGTTTGCAATTATAAGGCTTTACCTTGTAAATCAGGGTTGGCTGTAGGAGTGTCCATTACAGAACTAGGCTTTTGGATAACAATGGGGATGATAAAATGCTGAAATAATAGAGGCCAGGTGGTAGGACTTAATTGCTAAAAGCCAGGTAGATACAGTTACAATAATAAGCAGCAGGGCCTAGAGGCAGCCAAGGGGACCTGACTCACAGTAAATTATGGAGACAGTTAATAGAATATGGGATCCCCAAGAACAAAGTCAATGGGGACCAAGAAGGACGCTATTCAGCTTATGTCATGGTATTAGAATGATGTATGTAGTCATTGTTCTACAGGCTACCGCTGCTCCTGAGCACTTGGGGCTTCCTGACCAGGGGCCAGCAGGCCAGAAGAGTGACCTTCTAGGCAGAAGTCAGTAACCCCGATCAAGTGGAGGAGAATGAGTTGCTGTTATACAATGGGAATGTGTGTCACATCCAGATGATCCACATAAAATCTTCAAGTTCTTTGTCACTCAGTTGTGACAGAGATGGTTAAGGGATAGGGCAACAATGCTTGAGAATACATGGTGATCAGAGCTTTGGCCCCTCAAGGATGAAGGCTTGAGTTGCTGCAGTGAGCAGCCACCATGACTGGCAGAGGTGATAACTGAAGGGGAGGGGAACTAGAAGGGACAGTGGAGAAGGCAGACAATGAGTGTCAGTCATGGGCTTGGACCCAGCTTCTGCTGTAGGTCTTGGGTCATCCCACTAAAGCTGCCTCTTCAAAGGTTCCCTCAGGAAGCAAGGCCTGCTGGAGTCCTGGGGAACTGCCTCCCAAGCATACATTAGGAAGATATTTAAACAGTTCAAAGGGTGGACTGTGGTAAACATAGGATGTGCTGCCCAGGTGTCTCTTCAAGGAGGGACTATTGTTCCAGCTGCAGGAGTTAGTCAGCAGTGAGCTTCAGTGGTCAGGTCCTCCGTAATTTGCCTCAACTGAAGACAGCCTCACCCCAGGAGACCCTTAGAGACAGCCCTTGGCCCAATGACTGATCACAGTGAGGGCAAAAAGGCCAAGATGTTTTGGTCCATCTGTTGACAACTCTGAGGGGCCATAGATGCTCCAGAACTCCTGTGGGTTGGCCAGGCTTTGTTGGGCCACATCATAGCTTGACTTTTCTTTCCTCCCCATCTTGTTCCACTCTTTCCATTGGTGTTCATAGATAACCATCACCATGTCAAATCCAATCTGTGATTTTAGTCATGAGCTCTGGGGAATCAGAGAAATTCTAGAAAGAAAGAGAACTGCTTCTGAAAAAGGAGACCTAAAATCTAGTTCAGAGTCAAGTTCTGACTAGCTCTCTGTTCATGAATCATTCCCTTCCACTCCAAATTTATGTTTCATCATCAACAAAACTGGGATAAAACCTACAAAATTCTAGTTACAAATAAGAAAAAAGTACAGCATAGTGTTGATAGTCAATAATATTGTAGTAATGTTGTAGGGGAACAAACAGACAGACTTGGGATAAAGCCATCATGCCTTGTGTATAGTACCTTCTATTTTGTAGATTATGGAAATGTTAATTTTTATTACATGTGATTACATTTACTTCTGTCAGTTGTTAGTTTATAAACAAGGAGAAGGAGATTAGGACTCACTGGTTTTCCACTCTGGCTAGAGTTTTGAAAAAGCAAAGCAATTGCAGTGATCCTGATTTAGTTTCCAGGGTTGAGACCTAGGTCTCTGAGTTTCTAAAAAGTGTCACAGGCAAATCGGGTGTGCAGCAGGGTTTAAAGACTTTTGGCTAAACGACCTGTCTAAAGCTCATACAGCCAATTAAGTAAAAAAGTTGAGACTCAAATCTGGACCTTTCTATGCCTCTCTTGAGTTTTATCTGCTATCATTCATACTTAGTTTTCATCCTTGTACATATATCTTATCACAATATTATGTGCTAGTCATAAAATATAATAATAGAGATAAGAGGGATTTTGAACTTAAAGCATTGTATAAATATACTATGGTTATTAAATATTAAAATAATTACTCCTATGCCATTAGAACTAAACCATGTGATTTGTGTGCTTTTAGTGACTAAAAGGTGAAACTCTATAGGTAACATAAGATATTTTTAAGATTATATGAACTGAGCATAAATCCACAACAGTGACACCAAGGCTGAAATAATGTAAGCACACATGAAATGAAACATTTCGGTGAAGTCAAAGCAGAGTAACGTACTGCAACTGTCCTGTTCCCCTATCTTGAACACACTGACTTAATTTGGCATCACGAAGGAAGAGAATAGCATTAAGACACAGAAAAGATAAATAGAGAAATGCAGATCATTTTAGTGTGATCATGACCGAGCCATTCATATTTCTCATATAGCCTGGAAACAACCTCATACTTATTGGAAGATGTGACCTTTAAATGTTCCTTACTTGCAAAAAGACAAATATTCTAGAAGCCGGGTGTTAGCTTGCGGAATCATCTGTCCTGCCTTCTCTTCGATTGGAGGCTACTGCAGGGAGAGTGCAAATTGTAGATGAGCAAATGTGTTACTTATTCTTTTCATTTGCAGACTTAGGGTAAGCTTCCGTCGACAGTTCCCTGATTTCTTTAACATGGCAAATCTTTAATCAGTCTAGATATGTTAAAATGTGATTTTTTACAGCGAATTGACCTGAGTTGAGTACTTGAGTTGAAATGTGTATTTTTCCCCCTCAAAAGCTGACTTGTAGGGGGAAAAAAATCAGATATTCTATGATATACTTTGCCTTAGTGACAAGATGTTTTTGGGGAAATCATCCAAGCTTGAAATAAAATCTTTATTGAAAGTAATTCTACATTCATGCCAGTCAGATACATTGTAGGATTAGACCAGATATCCCAGGGGAAAGCTACAGTATATGCACCAGGCAGAGTTGATTATTTGGACCTCCTGTCAGTTCTTAACTTCCTGACAATGGCTGAAGCATTCACAGCCGCTACAACTCTGTTTTCATCTTTATTTTGAGAGAAAGTTAATACACTTTACCTTAACTATGCCCAATGTACTGGAAAATAATCCAGTAATAAGATACACCCCACCTACCAAGTGATATCTGTATGCAGAGAGCATTTAGTTGTGCATTTTAAGAACACAAATATAAGCAGCAAATGACTGAAAGATATTGTGATTATTTTTTCTACTTGAACTTTTAAATTTTTCTGGCAAAGCTTCCCTATGCTGTCTTAAAATCAATGTGTATCCATAGTCATGGAGCCAAGTAAATGGTTTTCACTGTAAACTCCCTTCAAATGGCAGGGCAGCCTTTATTATTATTATTATTATTATTATTATTATTATTATTATGAGTAATTAGGTTATCAATGTTATTTGATGTTAAAAAGAAAGACACTGGTGTGTCAGGTGACATCTGCTTCAACTTAGAGAATCAAAAACAGCTTAGGATGTCACTTTTGCAAAAGTCATAGAATTGCTTTTGGAGCCTAGTTAACACTGTAACTAAAGAGGAGAGAAAAAGTCATACCTTCAAATCTGGACTTATATTCTGATTCATTATAAAAACAACATATCAGTGTAGTTTTAGAGCAAAGGGAAAGACACAACCCCCAATAAATGTTTGACAATGACCAGGTTTGTTTAAAAATTCAGAACTTTATTTTCTAATTCTCATTTTTTGGTTGTATATTCCAAAATTTATTGCTGTCACCTCACCAAAGAATGGAAGCAAGAAGATGAAGTGGCCCATGACTCAAGTTTAAGGACAGAAATAATGGTCTCGTTTTATGTTTCCCCAAATTACATAACCTCCTCCCCTAAACAAAGAAGTCTCCAAGGTGAAAAGAATGTGTTCTGAGAACCATGTTTCCTATCTGAGCAGGTCACTGGTTAAAAAAGCTAAGTTAAAACTTAAGTTTAAAAAAATTTGGTTTTTAGGGGCGCCTGGGTGGCTCAGTCGGTTAAGCGTCAGACTTCAGCCCAGGTCACGATCTCGCGGTCCGTGGGTTTGAGCCCCGCGTCGGGCTCTGGGCTAATGGCTCAGAGCCTGGAGCCTGTTTCCGATTCTGTGTCTCCCTCTCTCTCTGCCCCTCCCCCATTCATGCTCTGTCTCTGTCTCAAAAATAAATAAATGTTAAAAAAATTAAAAAAAAAATAAAATAAATTGGTTTTTAAATTTAAGAAGATCATAAATGTCCTTCAGCGGGTGACTGGATAAGCCAATGATGGGACATTCACACACTGCAATACGACTCAGCAGTAAAAAGGAAAGAGCAATCAAACCATGAAAAGATGTGAAGGAATCCTATGACTAAGTGAAAGAGGCCAGTGTGAAAAGGCTGCATCCTGTATTATTCCGGGTATCTGACATTCTGGAAAAGGCAAAACTCTCGAGATAGTAAAAGATCAGTAGTTGTCAGGAGTTAGCAATGGGGGAGGGATGCATAGGCAGAGCACAGAGGATTTTGGGGGCGGTGAAGCCATTCGATGTGATATTACAGTGGTAGCCACATGTCATTATACATTAGTCAAACCTACATAATATACAACATTAAGAGTGAAACTTAATGTAAACTACAGACTTTAGTTAATAATAATATATTCATATTGGCTCATCAGTTTCAACAAATGTACCACACTAATGCAAGATGTTAACAACAGGGGAGACTCTGTGTCTGTGTGTGGGGAGAAGTACATGGGAAGTCTCTGGTTGCTGCTCAGTTTTCTATAAACCTAAATCTGTTCTGAAAAATAAAATATATTAATTTTAAAAAAGTGAAAAAAAAAAAAGAAAAAAGATAATGACAGCAGATTGCACACACTCAGGATCCGGAGGTCAACTTCCCCTCTCATCTATCCTTATGGCCACACACATTTGAATTTCTTTGCATCCTGTGTCATTCACCATATCCAAAACCATATTTAAGCCTGTTTCTACTAGGGAGACTTAAGAATTATATTCCTATCACTTCGTTATTTGCTTTCTTGGCATTTAAACATTCAGATTGTATTACATTGTTGTTGACATGTTTTATTTTTATCTCTAAGTTATTTCATGCACATATGCTTTATTTCCCTCAATTAGATTGCAAAATCTTTGACTTTAGATGGTGTGTCACCTTCAGCTTTACTTCTGTTTTTGTTTGCAGTAGGAAGTAGAAAATACCTTCTTGCCATTACAATTGTTTTTACTTTACAGGGGACTGAAAGGTTAAATTTTTCCTCATCTGGATGCCTTTCTGCTCCAAAAGAATGCGAGCAAAACTAACCAGAAATCAGGAACTTCCCCGTAGTTTTCTTACAGTCAGAACAAAGCTGCCTGCCCACAGTACTCTCCTTAGCTGTTGTCTCTGAGGTCCAAGAAGGAAAGCCAACTTCATCGGCAAAGATATTGGGTCTCTTTCCACGTCATTCCTCCTTCCCTTTCTCCTTTCTTTGGAAAAAAGTTACAGAGAATGACCAGAGAAGATAATCTGTAAATTCAACAATCTAATATAGCACACCAACGTATTTTTTCGGAAAAGGGAATTCAGTAAGTGCAAAACATCATCCTCCGATGCGCCATTTTCAAAGGTTTTATGAGGTAGTGTGAAATTACTTTGGGTTAAGGTGTCAAAAATAGAATGCAGGAGTTATGAGGTTTGTGTTGGAAAGTCTTGCTTCCTGACAGATAATAATGTCTACATCACCCAAGTGAGAAAGAATCCGTTTCACTGACCTATACACTTGTGAAGTGATCTGGGAGGCTTACACACCCAGATTACCACAGAAACCTGGAGAAAAAGGTGATTCCGTGAGGCAGCTTTAGTCTCACTAGTGCACATCAGTTTTACTGCCTGGATGGAAGATCAACTCGTACCAAGAAACGGAAAAGCTGTCTTTCTCCCCTGGCTCTACATTTCACTGCGTGCAAGAGTTCAGGGATTCACGTAGCTTTCCTCAGTCTCAGCTTCCTCATTTGGAAATGTACCTGGTTGGGCTGGATGATTTCTAATTGCCTTCTGCTCTAAATGCCATTGTTGAGCAATTTAATACTTAAAAAAAAAGTCGAAACCCTGTTTTCTTCCTCAAGTTTGAAATAATTTGTAAGAGGGGCGCCTGAGTGGCTCAGTCGGTTGAGCATCCGACTTCAGCTCAGGTCATGATCTCGCAGTTTGTGAGTTCCAGCCTCCCGTCAGGCTCTGTGCTGACAGCACGGAGTCTGGAGCCTGCTGAAGATTCTGTGTCTCCCTCTCTCTGCCCCTTCCCAGCTCATGCTCTGTCTCTCTATGTCTCTCAAAAATGAATAAACGGGAAAAAAAGTTTTTTGAAATAGTTTGTAAGGAAAGTTGACAAGCTTGGAAACACATGACAAGTATAGTCATCAGTTGCAAAATAAGGGGACCCTGAAATGTTAGGGGTTTGCAGTAATATCTTACATATATATATGTGTGTGTGTGTGTGTGTGTGTGTGTGTGTGTGTATATACTTTAATGTATATATTTATGCTAACTTTTTATCTTATATAAAAGGTGTGTGTGTATATCCTCATAAAGTACACATTTATTTATTAAAGAATGAAACAAAAAGGCAGACACTGGGGATTTTTAAGGAAACAGACACAAGCCTCCTGTTCTCTTGGAAGCATAAGGGTGTGTCTGTAGTCTGCATTTTTGTTTTCATAACACCTATGAAAGAATGGTGGCAGTGGACCAAGAGACCCACTCTGGCAGAGGATGATACACAGGTTTGCTTTACCTGGCTGATGCTAGCTGTCTGCTCTGCAGGAAAGGACCCTGAAGTTAAAGCTGCAGTGAAAAAGGGGGATATGACCAACCAATAATGTCTACATGGGATTTGGATGGAAAATGGTAGCATACGTGCCAGGAATGCGCCATTCAGAGGAAAAGTAATTTCAAAAGGAAATCAGATACATCTATAGAAGTACTGCAAGGTATTCCTGGATGAGAAAAGATCTGGGCACTTGAGAGGCAAGCTGGGGGGATTTGAACCCAGTTACCCTTAAGTGAGTAAAAAAAAAGGGGGGGAGTTATAGCTGTACAGAGGTGTTGAAGTAGACAAATAGTGAATTTAGAAATGTATTGGAATTAATTTTCAAAGATAACTATTTGAAACGGACTTAAAGAAATACACATAAAAGAGAGATACTTGTGTGATCCTTTCAGATTAACACATACATACCTACGTCATTAAAAAAAACCAATTGTACAAATATTCATAATATGGATTTTTAAAACCAAGATCCCAATGGATGCACATTACCCCTTTCCCCTGCCGTACCCTCTTGACCTTATAATCATCAAAAGATCAAGCCTTTCTGTGGTTGTATGCATAAATTGAAGAGAGTCATAGAAAGGAAAAAAAATATAGTCCCTCAATGGTTAAAAAAATCCACTAATGTCAGTTGTTAAGTGGTAATTTTATTAAATAGCGCTAATAGAAAGAGGGAAGATATACAAGGCTGCTGAATAGAAGGGTCAATGGATTCTATTTATTTCGTGTTTATACATTGTACTCTTGCATGGCGCCTCATTGAAATGCCTTATCTGGAAGGATTACTGATATGACAACACTCCTGATTTATAGAAGCCCAATTAGGTTAAACACTTTGATTCATTTCAATTGGATAAAAAAGTCTCTTGTTGAATCTGAATTCTTGCTTTGCAATGAACACAAACTCACATTCATTATTACTTATGGTGCTTTTCTTTATGGATGAAGCACTTCCCAGCCAAGTAGCAGTAGTCACCAGCTGATGACCATAAGGAAAGGCAAACACTGTCAGTAGAATAACATCCTTAGCCAAGTGTTTATGTTGGATACATATACAATACATAACTGTTCTTAGCTAATGATACAAAGTCGGCCTCCCCAAGTTTCTCCCTTTGTATTATTTCTTGCCACCCATGTGTTGAGCAAGATTTTCTCAGGACCTAAGCCCCACACTTAAAGTAAGTTCTGCTTTTTTGCAAGCTGGATTTATTCTTTCTAGCTTCCAAGTGAATATCATGCATCAAATAGCTGCGAGTTAGTTATAAATACAATTGTGGTGATGTGACTGTTAATGTAGTTTCCAGAGATGGTTAATTTATGTACAGAGTATCTTAAACAAAGAAATGATCTGGATAATTTGGTATTTTTAAATGTTATCCTTTATAATCTTTTCTGTATTTTTTTCTTTATAAACCTATTGATTTATTATATTCTCAATGAAGTTGTTTTCTTTTTCTCCTGTAGGCAAGGAAAACATCTACATCTTCCTACTAAGAACTTTATTTTCTTTCTTCTTCTTGCTCCAACTTCCCCTTGTTTTAAATTTTCTCTAACCTACAATCTGGAATTTTCTCTTCAGTTGGCTGAAATAATGTTTTATTGGCATTCGTTGGACCAGATATTCGTTTGATAGGTTCAGCACCAAGCTGCAGGATCTGACAGACTACTGGGAGAGGGGAGGGAGGCATTGGACATTAGGAGAGAGGTGAAGGTAGCTAGATCAGACAGAAGCCAGTGCAGCCCACAACATGGCTTCAGGGGCTACAAGAAAAGAGTCCGTACAGAGATCATAAGCAGCTAGGCAGTACAGGTTGGTAAAGTAGTTTTTAAAAGCCCGTGGCCAGGAGATGAGCAATATTTACAGGAACAACACGATGACTCTCTAAGCCGATATGCCACCATCGGAAGGAACACCCTTACTTATTTTTCTGACGAGAGTTTTTTGAGATAGGTGCCATTATTACCTCCATTTAAAGATGGGAAGCTTGAGGCTTAGGCAGGTTGTCCAGTGTCACAAAGAAATGGTTGTGCCAAGATTTAAACCCTGGTCATTTGGATTGCAGAATCTAACCTGTTCTAATCTTGTCTCTCTGTCTTCACACCTCATTGGTTTTTCTGTTTGCTTTTCTCTTCCCTCAGTCCTGGGTCTCTTTACTTCCCAATCAGATAGCCCTTGTCTCCGTACCCAGAGACAGACTGAGCCAGACTGTCCCCCTCCTTTCCCTAGTCCCAGCTCACTTAACCCCAGCCTGGGTAAGAGCCCCAGGCCCCTTGCTTTCCTGGCAGGAGAATAAAGACAGCTGGCAGTGAGAAAAGTCTGTGAAGGAGAATATGAGCACAGTCGTGGTTATGGCTTTGCTGTCTGAGAACTCCCTCTGTCAGGGAACTGCGTTGGCTTCCCACACTTGCTACATGGACAGATGTTTTCAATTATTATCACTGACAAGCCTCCAGGCCAGGTTCTCTTCTGATTGGCTGTTACTGGACTCAGAGGGGAATAAAGGAAACTGAGGCTAGGACACAAAACACCTCAGTCATCACTTTAATCATGTTTCTCCGAAGCAACTGGTTGAGTTGGACAGTTCACCCAGAATTGGAATCCTTTTGTAAACACAGAGTCAATTTCCTTTCAAACCTTTTTTTTTTCATTCTGGTTTCAATTTTTCTGCCCATAGTTCTTCTGACATTATAAGAGAGTGAGACATTTGTCATTTCTTTACCAATTCTTTCCTTTTGTTGTTCTTCCAGAGTTTCGGGTACATAACCAGAATATAGTGGGAGTTACGATTTAGTGAAATTTAACTTCATACTGCTAGACCTGGAGTTACGATTTAGTGAAATTTAACTTCATACTGCTAGACCTGGCATTGCAAAGTCACCTGCAGAAATGACCTGGGTCTGATCTGGAAGCACCGATAACATCCAATGTTTTCCTTTGAAGTAACCTGGGGATGTTCTTCCACCTGAGGTTAGAAGCTATTTCTTGTGTAAGTTTTGCACTAAACACAGGGTTTGCTGGGAGCCATTTGACACACCCCTGCCTCCTGCATTACTGGGATTGTTGTCTGCCTTTCTAGCTAAGGATTTTACAAGCCATAATTACCCAGATTTCCTTTCTTACCATCTCTGTGTGTCCTAAGAAGAGCCAATGGCCAGCCAATCCTGAAGGAGATGTTATGAAGCTTCGGCATGGTCGATAGTAGAAAAAATGTAGACATGGTCCTCACAAGGGTCCACCCTGACAACCTTCCCCTCTAAGTACTTTCTCAGTCAATGGAGTAGTTATATTTGGTACCACTCAGTCTCTAACCTTTCATTGTTTATTCCTCCCTTCCTGTTTCTATAAATTAGAAGGGAAAATTAGACTGTCAGGTGGATGAAAGCTTTTTAAATTCATTTTTACTCCCTATTCTTTTTGTCATTTATCTAGTTAGGAAAAAAATGTATTCAAGATGCTCCAGTGTTTCTGCATATTAGTGTTATGTTTTTTTGATGTCTCGAAATTAGGTTTGTGTGTGGTCCATCTTGCTCAAGACTCCAAACTGCCTTGTCTCTGCTGCCGGGTTACAAACAATCCCAGCAGACATGTGAGTCACCGAAGGTACTTGGTAAAACAGACAAAATCCATAGACAATCCTGAAGGCCTGTGTCTCTATTTTAATTTCTGAAAAATGTGTCCTTGACTTTCAAACTCAACTTTTTATTTTAAGCCCAAAGGTAAAATATTATAAGATGTTAATTCATCCTTTTCAAAAAAGGCACATGAGGGTTAAAACATATGCTTTCTTCTTCACTCAGAAAAAAAAATCATTCCAACCTTTTGGGGGGATCACATATAGCTCTAAAACAGCTGAAGCTAAAAACATCAAAGTTGGCATGACTTCAGTTATCACTGAATCAGGAAGATCAAGCCAAGTTTTTGAAGAAAATGGTTGAGCATTTTAAAAATAAGAGAAGTTAAAATGCTCTCTCTGAGCATGCTCAGTGGGAGATTTTTAAATATTTTCTTTAGGTCGGCTTTATTTTGTTCGTCACTTTGGAAACATTTCAACAAAAGCTATCTAATTAGTCTTTATTAATATTGTTCACCAATGCCCTAGCCAAGGCCCAAGTGTCTGTCACCTGCCAAGGTGACATTTTCACCTGTGTGCCAAGGGACCACTACTGCTCAGGGTAGGTGTGTTGTTTTGCTCTCTTACACAGAAGTCATTGTTTGCTCCAGTGACTTCGGGTGATACAGATATGGGGGAGGGGGATGAGTGATTGGGGGAGGGGGATGAGTGACTGGGTGTGGATGTAGTTCCACACAATTCAGTACATCGAATATAGCTGCTAGATCGTCACCTATTTTGTTTTTTTACTGTCAATTATCAGCAACTTCAATATTTCCCCCAAAATGGGTAGGGCAGCTTTAGTCTTTGACAAACAAGAGGCAGTTTAAATCAACCCTCAAGCACATAAATATGGTCCTCAAACTGGAAACTGAATAGACCTGGTGCTTGTTTTTTCCCCAAGAGGATTTCATTCTCTTTTAGGCAGTAAATAGCTCACACTGTGCTACTGACAGTTTGGGGCCCACATTTATTTTGCAATAAGACAGTAAACTGGCCCTGCTTTACCTGGAACAGAGATAAATTGACAGACCTGGAGAGCCACTGACACTGCACTTGTTATCACCACCGTCCGACACTGTCTCAAGATGTAAATTTTGCAAATGGTTTCAACAGCCTGGTGAGAATATTACCTTTCGTAGAGCCCTCTTACTAGTTCCAACACTGCAATTTCAGGAATTTCTTTACTGGAGTTCTTGGTGTAATCCTCCAATAGCATTTTTCAATTGAGGAAATACCTTGCATGTATAATGGCCCAAGGGAATTGCCTCGCTGGTGAGATTACCTCTCTACCTGTCTAAATAGCACTGAATCTATAAATTGTCAAGAGGTAGATTCTGACGTGACTGTTGTTCCTAACAGGCAGTCAGACAGTGATGGCCAGAAGGGTCAGTACAATACAAGGGTAGCCCAGAAGACTGTTTGCAGGTCAGATTGGTTATATTAATCCATACCTAAGTTAAAAAGATATAATTATGCTCAATTTGTGGACTCACGTGTACTAGGAAAAAGTATTTTAATCGCTGGCAGCAGAATTCCTACTAAGGGAGGAAAAGCATCTTTTCTTCTTTCTTACTTAACAAAACATTTTGGTGGACAATGTTTGTGGGAAGAAAATCCTTAGAGGAGAACACAGTCAGAAGAAGATAACCAAATTCTCTGTATAAAACACGAAATGCATTTATGAAGGTTGTATGCAAAAAGGCATGGGAAAGAAGAGTGTTGGGGCAGATGACACGGTAAGAAGTTGGAGGCCAAATGGGAAAGGCAACCCATGAACATTTTTTAGTGGAGGGTGTGGAGAGGACGATCAAGGTGCATTTTAGTAAGGGGGATGCTTATCATTTAAGTTTACATTTTAAATAATCTGCTAGGCTGGGTGTGATGTAATCTTTCCATCCGCCATGAATCTTAAGTAAACGTCTACCAAGTGCTACTTCCTGGAGTGAGATTTGGAAAGAAAAGCAAAGGAATTGTCAAGAACAAGGACCACTGGCAAGTGGTAAGACATGCATGAATTGTGAGTTCAGCTGAAGCAGGAAGTCAGTCCAGAAAAAACTAGATGGAAGGTAAGTCTTCTCTGATAAGCTGAGAGACACTGGGTTTCTCGTTTTATAAGGATTGGAGGTTTGAGCACATTTTATTTTAAATTTGATGGGAATGATGATGGAAGCTGACAAAGGATATTTCCTAAGGATTCTCGGTGCCATTTCTTGTCTGCCTCAGCTATACCCAAGTTTCTTCGGAAGAGCCTATGGATCAGGAATGACTGATTCTAGCAAGCAGCAAGACTGAGCTGTATGTGTCCAGTTTTCCCAAATGACACTTCTGCCTGTGGTTTTGACCTTTGGTTCTGCCTTTAATTTCCCCTTGAGGAACCAGAATCCAGCTCTGAACCCCAGGTGGATTGCTGGGGAGCTCAATTATGTCACCTAGTTTTTGCCAGCTCCTTTTGTTAAGGCTGTCTTTTTCTGCTCTCTTGAATGGCTATCTTTGTCTGTCCCCAAACACAGGTCACAGAGGCTTCCAAGACAGAGTTGGCCTGCAGCTGGTTCTTTTAATCTCATTATGTGGGTCCGTCTTCTCAGCTTGAAAACCATTAGTGACTTTCTACTGCCTGTTAGGCAAAATCACAGTTCCTTACTAAGACATACTAGTTTTTTCATAACTTGGTTCCAGCCTCTCTTTCCAGTTCCCCCCATTTAATGCTCTCCATGAGCACTCACAAGAATATTCTTTTTCCTCCCAGTGGGTACACCTGGCCATATTTCATTATGGCTGTTTGGGCCAGGGGTGGAGGCTTGAACCAAAGAATGGGACCAAACACATTGCCTTTCTTGGCATCTAAACTCAGTGTTAAGAAGGATGCTCCAGTCTGTGCAAATGGCTGTTAATACAAGTTCTTTACAGAGCAGAGGATACAATTTGGATTGTATAACTATTTCAATTCATGGATTAAGAAAAACAAACTAAACACGCTGCCTTGGCTCATAAATCTTTGTCTCACCAAAGGGAATTATTAAACTTTAAATTGTTTTTTTTTTAATGTTTGGTGTTTGTTTACTTATTTTGAGTGAGAGAGAGAGAGAGAGAGAAAGCGGGGGAGGGGCAGAGAGAGAGAGGGAGAGAGAATCCCAAGCAGGCTCAGTGCTGTCAGCACAGAGTCCCAGTCAGGACTTGAACTCGTGAACAATGAAATCATGACCTGAGCCAAAACCAAGAGTTAGACACTTAGCCAACTGAGCCACCCAGGTTACCCTAAACTTTAAATTGCTATTTACACCAAAATATTTGAAATTATAGTGACTACAGAAGATGTATCTCACATAAATGGTGAAATCAGTCAATCTCCATGATGTTCTGATAGAGACCTGGAGGTTGTACGAATCTAAGTAACTGAACTGGTTCAAGTCACCTTTAACCAGCAAGCCATCCTATATAGTACTGGGGTCTGCTGGGTGGCCAGTGATTACTTGAGAAAAATCCAAATCTTTGAACATGCAGTGGGGATGGAATATGTTTTTATTGCTTAGGACTCTTTAATACTTCACAGACAATCATCAGGGAAATATAAACCAAAACCACCATGAGATACCACTGCACACCTGTCAGAATGTCTAAAATTAACAACTCTGGAAACAACAGATGTTGGTGAGGATATGGAGAAAGGGGAACCCTTTTGCACTGTTGGTGGGAATGCGAACTGGTGCTGTCATGCTGGAAAACAGTATGCAGGTTCTTCAACAAATTAAAAATAGAACTACCCTACAACCCAGCAATTGCACCACTAGGTATTTATCCAAATACGATAAATATCCAGAATATACAATAACATAATAAATGCTGACTTAAAGGGGCACATGTACCCCAATGTTTATAGCAGCACCATCAACAGTAGCCAAATTATGGAAAGAGCCCAAATGTCCATCAACTGGTGAATGGATAAAGAAGATGCCTAAATATATATATTTAGACACACACACATACACACACACACACATATACATACACACACACAATGGAATACTACTTGGCGATGAAAAAGAATGAAATCTTGCTTTTTGCAACTACATGGATGGAATTAGAGGGATTATGCTAAGCGAAACAAGTCAGAGAAAGACAGATATCATATGATGTCACTCATCTGTGGAATTTGAGAAACACAACGGATGAACATAGGGGAAGGGAAGAAAAAACAAGGTGAAAACACGGAGGGAGGCAACCTATAAGAGACTCTTAAATACAGAGAATAAACAGGATTGCTGTAGGGGAGGTGGGTGGGGAGGATGGGTAGAATGGGTGATGGACATTAAGGAGGGCATTTTTGGGGATGAGCACTGGGTGTCATATGTAAGAGATGAATCACTAGGTTTTACTTCTGAAGCCAAGACTACACTGTGCTAACTAACTTGAATTTAAATTAAAAAAAAAATACTAATACATGATAATTTATTTTCTCTTTGATCATAAACTTCAAACTTTCTGAGGCACAGACTGAGCTACTACTCATACTCTTCTCAGAAGAAGTACCTGATTACACATAAGAACTTCATTAGATTTCAGCCTTTAATGGCTACTACCTAAAACTTAACAGACTCATTAATCCCCCCAAATCCCAAATTTTAAAACATATATGCTGCCAATACTTTCCATTTTTGTGGCACTCTGATTTTGAGTCTTGCAAGACAGTAACAAATAAGTTCCAGAAATCTTCATGAGATCATCATGAAGAATTGGAAGAATAATTCCTTAATTTTTTGCATTTGGACGGTGCATGTGGAAAGCATATTCTGATCTTCTTTTAGGTTCTACCCAACTGATAGTGTCATTTCAATGTGTGAGATCGGTTTCTATGTTTTCATGGTTAGAAATGAACATATAGTCTATTATTTAAGACTACAGTTAGAAATGGATTTAGGGCAGCACCATGTATTCATCTTTCATGTCCCACCATTTTCTATTCACATTGTCTTATTTTGCCCAATACATAGTTGTGACTATAGGAGGCATGTTTAACATTCTGGTTTTAAAGTTTTAAATATACCAGCTATGGAAGAATGTTTAAAAAATGCCAGTAAATATGCCAAATATGAGATAAATTTTCAAGAACTAGGGGCACACAAGAAGATAAAGAGGATGAAGAAGATGGGTGAAATACCACAGAAGCTTTCTTGGCTGACTTGTACTTAGCCACCTCTCTGTTTCCTCTGCAAAATACCCTGACCCAAGGCCACAATACACTGAATCTTTGTGGCTAGTTAATGACTCTGCACTGTGCACATCTGTTCCCACTAGAGGGAAGTCCCAGGAGAGAGTCTCGAACAAGTTTATGCCAGTCGTATTTATTTTTGTAATTATGCAATTTAATTAAATAATATGTAAACTGATGAAATAGAGAAAGAAAGAAAAGAGAGTTGCTTTGGGGAGCACTTTCTTTGAAGAGAAGATAAATTTGACTCTATACAAAATTATGAAGGGTTTTCTCTGAAGATGGGGGTAGGTCTGAGAGAACTCGCAAGGTATTTCCCAAATTTATCATCATAAATTTTTCTTGGGCCTTTTTTTTTTGAAGATTTTTTTTTTATTTTGAAGTAATCTCTACACGCAATGTGAGGCTCAAACTGACAACCTGGAGATCAAGAGTTGCATGCTCCACTCTCTGAGCCAGCCAGGTGACCCTATCTTGGATTTTTAAATTTTGCTTTCTCTTAGGTTTAGTCCCTCATTCTATTTCATATGATCATAGTTTCTAACTACCATTTCCTGAGCACTCAGTATGTGCCAAGCACTGTGTAAAGAGATTTGTTTGCATTATCTTATTTGATATGCATAGTGATAACTATTAATTATTGAACAATTACCTTATGTGCTTGGTCTTATGCTGAGCAGATCATATACATTGTCCATTTAATTCTTATAGTACACCAATTTTTAGATATGCAAATTGAAACACAGAATGAATGAGAACTTTGTCCACATTCACACGACTAATAAGTAAAAGAGCGGGGACTGGAACCTAGCTCTATTTAACTCAAAAGCCTTCTCTCTTATTACTATACTGTATTACCTCCACCTATAGAGGCTTTAAGGATCTGCCTTATTTATTTTTGTAGCCCCGGTGCCTAGTTCAGTGCTTATCTGACGTTAGGGACTCATTAGTGTTACATGGATGAAGGAGGGCATGCATGGAGGGATATTACTGAAGTTCTGCTTGATAGAGCTTGGTGTCAGTTTTCTAGAAAATGAGAATGAGAGATTCCTTATTTATAGACACAGTGTCCCTTAATATAACTTAGTCTTCATTTACTTCTCCTATTGATTGACACATTAAGATAAGATATAGGATAATGATGTTGGGAAAATAAGAGATGGTAGCTATAATTTACTGTTGTGGACAGTAGATTCCCACCCTCCCCCCCACCTTCTACTCATCATTTTTGTTTTCTTTTTGGTAATACCATCTTTGGGGGAAACCGTCTCTATGGCAGTCCCAGCCTCTATGTTTTGAGTGGAGTTGACCTAGTCCTTGGCTCGAGGGATGGGCTTGTAGCCCATGTCTGACTCATGAGATCCCTGCATTCCTCTGCCACAGTGAATGGATTAGGAACAAATATGGAATAAACAAGGGATCTGAGCCAGGCCAAGGAGAGCTATTCCTGGGAATTTTCTATTCCCACAACAAACGAGAAGCTTACTTGTCCCTGAGGATGCTAAACTGGTATGATACAATCCTGCTTCTACCGTCTTGCTGCCAGCAGGAAGCATTTTAAGTGAAAATGACGTGAACCAAGAGATGAGCAGTTTAGAGACGGCAAGAGGCAAATTCCTAGCAATACCTTTTGGGCACTTGGATCTAGTCATCCCCAAAGTCACCTCTAATCATAAGTTTCCATTAAGTAACCCAATGAATTCTCTTTTCTGCCTGGACAGTTTGAGTTGGACTTTTGTCTTTGCACCAAACTTAGCATTTCTCAAGTATCTATAGGAATCTAAGAAATGTTTTCATAATGCATATGATTGGGATCAAATGGATCAATCCAGAAACCATGGCTTATAAATATTTAGGGGAGAAAAAGAGATGACATCTAAAAGAAAGCAAAACAAAACATAATTATACATAAAGCTGAATCTAATATCTTTCTAATATCTGGCTCTAATATCTTAGCCCTAGCTGGTGTTTTAACTTTGGTGCTTAGTAACACATTTTGCTCTTCAACTTAAAAGAAGACTCACTAACCTGTAAGTAAGATGGCTTGAAGAATAGAAAACCTAGCATTTCAGAATCTGTATTTTTTAGGGCTGTATAGATAAAGTCAGAATGTTGAGGAGGAATACCCCCCACAATGTTTTAAAATGAATTCTTAGGACTCCTGGGTGGTTCAGTTGGTCAGGCGTCTGACTTTGGCTCAGGTCATGATCTCTCTGCTTGTGAGTTTGAGTCCTGTATCGGGCTCTGTGCTGACAGCTCAGAGCCTGGAGCCTGCTTCAGATTCTGTGTTTCCCCCCGCCCCCCGCTCTCTCTCTCTCTCTCTCTGCACGCCTCCCCCCACCCCCCCGCTCATGTTCTGTGTCACTCTCTCTCAAATACACATTAAAAAAAATAAAATGATTTATTTAATTTAAGACTTCTTCAAGCAGTATTTTCTTCCTACTCACTTGGAAAACACACACTCACGTATACATATCCATGCAGAAACAGAAATCCATTCAGGTACAATCTAGCTTGTGATCAAGAACTGCTAAAATAGGACCTTTATCATCAGCACAGCACATCCCAAAATGTCTTTGTAAAATAAATCAAATTATATGAGTTAATTGATTCCAGGCAACATCAGCAAGTGCAGGTGGAGACTGAATAACAGGATGCTTATTAATGAAGTACTATTAATCAAAATTGACAATACCAATTCTGTTTGTTGTATTTGAAAGCTACCTGCAGTGGTTATAGATATATTTGCTGAATTTTAAAACATAGTTTTGAAAAAGAAGACAAAGGCTATAGTAACACATGGGATTTTTAGCTGTGGATTTTGGACTACTGATATTTAAATGCTGAAAAGATACTTCTAAATGCAACTTGACAAGCAATGCCAAAGGTGCCAGTGGTAATTAATTAGCCCTTAATTGAGACCACAGAACAACAGGACATAGGAATTGGTACCCACTGCCATTTCCCCCTTAGGCTCCGTCTTCTGAGAGCCAGGGGTGTGGCTGCACCCAGAAGGTCACAAAGTAAATTAGGAGAACACATTGAAACTGGACATTGTTGATGGGTCTCCTTTACCCTTTGCTGTTGCCCCTGGCTATCTGTGATGAGACAAGGACCTTGATTGTTTGAAGGGGAAGTTAGGGTTCACACACATCTTTAGATGTGCCAGGTGAGTGTTGCCCTCACATCCTAGACCAGTTAGGCTGGACACTTCATGAAAAGATGAAGCCTATGAATCAAATGTTAACAATGGGAATGAGGGCAGGCCAACATAAAACAACTTAAATTTGGAATAAAGATATATTTGAATTTGTAGGCTTTGTTAGGTTGTATTTAATTTTTTTTGTAAGAATACATTTAGATCAGGCTGTTTTTTAAAGAAAAATATAGATATTATAATTATAGTTTGGACTTCTATGATGACTTAAAAAGTTTAAAGACTCCCCAGGATATAGAACCTGTGTCTTCATAGATAGGACATTTCAACAAAGGGGAATGAAAATTCTTGCTTCATAACTCCATAGACTGAGCAAATGAAAAAATGGAAATGAATTCTCCTAGTCTCTGAATAAATCTAAAGATAGTTTCTGACTGAAAATTTATGGTAGCTTGTCTTATAACAGACAAGTTGGAGATACAGTTTGTTAAACTTGCCAGTGTTTTCTGAAAAATAAAGTTTGGGCAGTTTTAATTTTTCTCTTAGAACTGAAATCAGTAACTAACTGAAGGTACAGTTCATTGATGTGACTAGAAATTGAAATCTAGGTTCTTGAGTAACAGACCCTCAATCCATGCGGATTATATTACTTTTGAAGGGCCTTCACTCTCCAAAATGGGCTCAGATAAAGTATAAAAGTCATATATACATCTGGAAAAAGACTCTTCAGGGATCTGCTTTATTTGGTCACACACATGCCTGCAGTTAAAACCAATCAGATACCCATCCTTTCAACACTCTTAGAGAGGGCTTGACTCTGATTCTTTGGAGGCCCTTGAGAATTTGTCATAGACAATAATACCCACTGACAAAGCAGAGGGCAATGACAATTTGGTGAGAAGTACTCTCTCCCTCTTCCTAACTGATTCCCTTTCCATGGCTCATTCACTGAATCAAGTTGGTTCTCATGAACTGAGAGTCGCCTTGATGTCACTGCTGCTTACCACAACTGGAGAAATCTGAACAAGGGCTTTCTTAATTAACTGAGGTATTCACATGATGTGACTGGAGTAGACCAGTGGTTCCTAGCCTCTGTTACCATCAAAGAACCCAACTGAAGGTTATTGATGGCAATAGAAATGCCACCTGGTGGCCTCAGAATAAGTGATAAAATAAGCTTCTCTTTATTGTCTTGATATTAGTTCGTGAAGAAACTTCAAGAAAACCATTATCTTTCAGTCTTAGTCAGCCCCCATCTCTGTGTTTTAAAATATTAGTTTGCACATCTTATGGTATTTGAAGATAAATTCATTTTAAAACTCAGATATTTGTACTGCTTACTGGGATTTTTTTTTTATTCTATGAAAATCCCATCTCTCTTTCATTGGCCTCTAAACTTCTGATTTTAATCCTGACAGGTTGCATCTTTACACCTCCTGGAACTCCACACATTTCAGATCTTCCCTGAAGTACAACTTCATAATTATCGTCTCATGCATGGCTGAAATGATACATGAGGCCATGAGCCACCCACTTCTATCCTCTCAGTAAACATTTCTGAACTTGTTCTGTAAATTTGAGCACCGATTTTATTTTCTTAATTAATTTTATTATGTATTAAACTGATTTATGTTCCCAGTGTATCAAATAAAAGCATTTACTGTATATGAAACATGCATTCAATATAAAAAAGCGAAAATACATTTAAAATGAGTAAGAAAACAAGAGCAGAGGGAAAATAAGGGGTAAGGTTAGAAAAGTATCTAAGGTGTATGCTCTCAAGTTGCAAATGCTTGTCAAGTTTGACTGGAGCCTTGCTTCATTCCCTGTGAGTCATATCACTTCCAGGTAGGCTACCAGTGATCAAATTTACTGCTAACCTCTGAAAACATTTCTGCTTTCCTTGTACTTTTTTATGTGACCACATCTGTTCAGAGGCACTACGATTCAGAATTTCTTATTATTTTCACTTTTGCAAGGGAGACTGGTGTAGAGAACAGGTCCCATATTAATTTACTCATTCATTCATCTACTCATGAAAGTCACAAAATAGTGTGACTTTTATGTGCCAGTTAATCAGGAGGGAGGCAGTTTTGCATAGAAGTTAGGCATCAGATCTTTGGGTTCAGACAGACCTGCATTCTAATACTGACCCCACTACTTTTTAGTTGGGTGACCTAGGAAAAAAAAGAACGTGGTTCCTCTGGATGCTAGATTTTGGCTACATCAACTGAGAGTAATGCCTATTTTACATGGTTCTTAAATTGAGATAATGTATTTTAAATATCCAGCAAAGTATGGGACACATGGTTAGTGTTCAATTGTGTCTATTCATGCTAGGCATTCTGGAAGAATTAAAAAAGCACAAGGATAGCCTTTGGCCTACTGCATTCACTCTACTGTATGTAAGTGTCCCAGTCACCCGTAAGGCTGTTCATAAGAAGGGCTAGGAGTTTAGAGCAGGGAAAGACCTCTTCAGATAGGGCCAGATCTAATCAAGCAAATCTTAAAAGACCTGGGCATTGAATCCGATTCTTTGAAGAAGTGATAGAACCTGGGATGGGCAGTCAGCATAGAGAGGAACCTGGATAGGAGCACAAGAGTATGAGCCAAGCAGTACAGCAGATGTGGGCAGTACAGTGGAGTTGATGAGGAAACTTATTTGTCTGGTGGAGTGACATGTCCAGCATGGAAGCATGGCTAGAATTCCAGGTAAAGCTAAGACAGTGAGGAAGTACTGACAATTTTATTGAAAGACATTACCTCCATTGGAAACTGCAAATCCAAGAATCCTAACTGCATTTAACTACCCAGAATAACTAGCCAGTTGGAGCTCAAGTGCCTTCGCGGTAGCTTATTTCCATTTTTTTCCCCCTTCACTATAGTAAAACTCTGTTATAGGACCTGCAAACTGGCCAGATGACCTGGGAAAGTCCCAGGTTTGCTCATCTTTTGAGGGGATTGGACAGTTTCCCTTCTGGAACTGATTTCTTGAAAACCTATAAAGCATTTCCCTATTGAAAATGAGAATAAAGGTTAGATGCTCACTGTTGCTGCTGCACCTCTACTTGCTTTTTGGACGTCTTTGGTTAAACTCCCAGATGTCTGCAAGGAAGTCTCTACACAGTGAGTCATATTTAAAAAAAAAAAAAAAAAGAAAGAAAGAAAGAAAGAAAGAAAGAAAGAAAGAAAGAAAAAACAAAAGAAGAAAGAAAAGAAAAAAGAAAAAGAAAAAAAATCTTTCTTCTTCTTCTTCCTTTTTTTTTTTAAAGGAGTGGCCTAGGTGTTGATTGGACTGAAATTCCACAGAACTGAAAACAAAACCAACTCCTTCCCCCACCCCTAAAAACAAAAACCTCCCATATGCGTCTCCCTGTGAAGCCACTTTACTACTTCCTGATTTTAAACTCAACAGTTACATTTTTAAAGAGACATCACACTTTGGAATATAAACATGTGAAATCTAAATATGAAATACAATAAAGCAGCTTGAGCCAGGCCTTGCAATGTGATTTTTTTGTTGTTGTTGTTGTTCCTTTAATTTCAGGTAGTCAGGCACTTTTGACTTTTGAACTCTGTCTCTAGCTGTGCTGCTGTTCCTTGGTGGGTTTCGAGATGAGACCAGCAGCTTCTCAGTGGCATACTTCATTCATTTTCAGAAGACACCCGTATTCTTCTCTGCTTTGCAGCATCCTTCCTCTGAGGGGCTCAGGATATTGAAGGCTCAGAACAGCCCAATATGCAAGGATATATATAGTCTTTCTGCATTACCAATTTGAGATGGTGAAAGACAAAGAGATATTGCCTATTTTTCTCTCACACAGGAAACGCCCTTTTGTGACTTACTCTCTGTGTGGACTGAGAAGAACCATTTATTTGTGCTTGAGAGAGAGTGCAAGCTGCAGAGGGGCAGAGGGGCAGAGAGAGGGAGACACAGAATCTGAAGCAGGCTCCAGGCTCTGAGCTGTCAGTTCAGAGCCCAGTGCAGGGCTCGAACTCACAAACCATGAGATCATGACCTAAGCCGAAGTCGGAAGCTTAACACACTGAGCCACCCAGGTGCCCCCAGAAGAACCTATGATTATATTGTGTGTCTAGACCCTACCTAAGCTCCCAGTTCTGGGGATAACACAGAACTGCCCAGGGTGGTGAGCAGCTCGAAGCACAGGAGACCCAAGAAACATCCTACTCACTTTGGCTGCATTCCGACAGCTCTTATTTCCTGATTTTCTACTTTGTTATTTCCTCCTCTGACATACTGCTAATGATGTTCCTATGTTTCTAACAATATCCTTAAAGTAGCTTTGTATAAAGAAGCTTTCTTACTTTTCATTAGAACACCCCAAGTAATCTACCTCCCTGACTCTCCTGCCGCCTCTGATCTATTAAGTCCAAGTACTGATCTCTAATTTTCCTTCAGTGATCCTCCATGGTCCCACTCCCATGCTTTACAACCCCTCTCAGTTTGTGATTTCTCCCTCCCATCATCACAAAAGCTCCTGAACTCATACTTCTTCCAGAAAACCTTAACTGGCTAAATTCAAGACTAGTCAAGATAACTTTCAACATATACTTTCTACAAATGCATTTGGTCACTTTGATTTAAAGCAATCGAAATCATTATTTCATTACATTTTTAATCTGCATCTGGACCATCTTTGCTTCGTTGCCATCTGTCTGAGTTTATAACTTCATGGAGAGAGCAGGATGTGTCAAAGGCACTTTTAGACTGCTATGAAGCATACCGTGAAAACTTATGGCTCATCTCACAAATATTTATCGAGCACCCACTATGTGTCAGACCCCGGACTGGGTTCTAGCATTATAGGAATGGACAACTCATATTCACCAAGTTGAAAGTTGTGGAAAGCAGTGGCGTTCTTTCAGCAGAAGGCAGAATATGCAATGACGATAAAACGTCAGAAACCAAAAACAAGGGGGATCAGGCAACAACCCTATTGGAAGATGTAGGTGGCCAGTGAAAGTTTCTCCAGGGCTTTTCGACTTGATGAAAGTCTGTGTTAAATTGAATGTCAAGCAGATTTGACCCAGGAAATAATGACCATTGAACAATATGCAGGGCATGATTGATCTCCACTTCCTGCATTGCTTAATAACCCCTTTAAAGTGTTATTGTAGTTGTCCTTGATTAGGGCAATTCATTTCCATTTTCTGAATTTAGGTCCAAAACTATGTATTTGTTTTCTTGTTTTGTTCTTGGTTTTGCTGTTGGTTTATCAGAACAACACCATAGAATGGTTCTTTTCTAAATTTCTTATGCTAGTCAAGTAGCAGGATAACTCAGGTTTCTTTTCCCCTTTTTTTCAAAGTAAGCATGCACATACAGACATCCACCTTCAGATTCTCTTTACTGGCACATCGAGGGGGGACTTGAGTGTCATTTAAGCCTGCAAAGTTGAGACCATAGCTCTGTGGCTTTGACTCTACTTCCCAGTGCTGAGTAGACTGCTGGGATTCCACAAATAAATAATAAAAATAATAATGATTTTTAAAGCATTTGGAAATGCTGAGTTGAAAGGTGTGGTGTAAGTGCACTGTTTTATTGTGAAAGTGATATCTCTCGCATTATCTGCTCCTAATGGAGGGCGGCAGTAATGGAGAGTGAGGCACTTATGCCTCTAGACCAGGGTCCCTGAAGGCGGGGTGGAGCTCCAGCCGGCACTGTGGTAACACTTACTGTACTCAGTAACTGCTTCCTTCCAATCTAGCAAGAAGGTATGAGAAGAGTGATGTTGCTGCTTGTTCCCCTAGACCTTAGAAAGTCATCTTGGCTTCGTATTGATGGAGAAAGTAACTGATAATCATACTGGAAAAATACCACAGATATAAAAATATTAACTTTCAGTTTTGGTCTCAAATAAAAACACATTTGGCATGGGACATGTCAGCCACATGGATATGAAAACAGCTTTGGTCTCTGTTAAGGGCTGTATTATGTGCCCTTGACCCTCAAAATCATCTGTTGAAATCTTAACCCCCAGGACCTCAGAATGTGACTGACTCCATTTGGAGGTAAGGTCTTTGGTGATTAAGTTAAAATGAGACCATTAGGATGGGCCCTTATCCAGTATGACTGACGTCTTTATAAGAAGAAGAAATTGGGACAAAAAACACCAGGACTGTGTGCTCACAGAGGAAAGACCGTGTGAGGACAGAGTGAGAAGACAGCCATCTGCAAACCAAGAAGAGAGGTCTCAGGAGAAACCAATCTGCTGACACTGTGCTCTTGGACTTTTAGACTCCAGAAGTGTGAGAAAATAAATTTCTGTTGTTTAAGTCACCCAGTCTGTGGGATTTCGTTATAGCAACCCTAGCAAGCTAATATAGTCTGGGATCATCCAGATTTAGGGTTCACCCTGAGCCATACAGCACAATATAGAAAAAAAATATTTTTCATACAGTATAGTCTGAATGCTTTTCCAACCAAGTCCATAACTTTAATTATAAAAGGAGCATAACCTGCATTAAATTATGAATATGTTAACATATTGAATGGGGGACAAGAAAAATAAGCACCAGATTTAGGCTACATAGGCACTTGAAGGTAGAAGTAAAAAAAATCTGGTTTCCTTGACCACATTGTCATAATATGCATATATAACAGTTTATTGAATCCAGGCTGCGTAGACAACCAGAAGAACTCTGGCTCCATACTGTCACAATGCATGCCCACAACAAAGACTCAGGGAGAACAGCCCCTTTCATTCGATCTCTCTAAGTATTACCAACACGAGAGCTGAAAACCTTACCTCTGTCTGAAGTATATCTATGTATCCATGCATAAGTTATTAACTGGGCTCCCTGGGATCTGCTGCTGAAAATATTAATATATTCAAATCTCATTCTAGCTACTGCAAAAAAACACTACATCAGATCTATGCGTTAATATCCTTCTTAGACAAAAAAATCTGGAATTGTTTTCTAAAGTTTCTTTCTTTCTCCTTGGACTCCTCTGAAACAAAGGTGATATATGGCCTAATGAGGTAAAGCGGACATCAGGTGACAGCATGCAGGGTTGACTGTACCTATAAAACACTGTTTATTTGTCCTGGAAATACAGCAGTCTTTCGTGAGGATTATGGGCTGAGTCCTGTTCACAGCATCCAATGGCAGACTTTTTTTAAAATTATACTTTCTTTTTTTTTTTATTTAAAAAAAAATTTTTTTTTCAATGTTTTTATTTATTTTTGGGACAGAGAGAGACAGAGCATGAACGGGGGAGGGGCAGAGAGAGAGGGAGACACAGAATCGGAAACAGGCTCCAGGCTCTGAGCCATCAGCCCAGAGCCCGACGCGGGGCTCGAACTCACGGACCGCGAGATCGTGACCTGGCTGAAGTCGGACGCTCAACCGACTGCGCCACCCAGGCGCCCCTAAAATTATACTTTCTTAGACATTTTACCTGATGAAAATGAGGTAGAATGCCTTCTAATTGAAGATAACGTGAATTTTAATTTGTCAATCTCCTCATGCTCATGGGCGGTGCATTCTGGACACAAATACAGCTTTGAAGGAGTTGGAAAGCAAAGCTATGCTAAGAACCAGCAAGGCAAGTGGGAGACCTGCAGAGTCAAGGTGGTGATGAGAGTGGCCATTCTTGTGACTTATCCCTTTAGATTGTCGCTCTACATTTCTGTGTCCCCAGTTAAGAGATATATATAATGACCAGCCCTGGCACCATGCAGCTTTGCCTCTTTGCTATTGGCTGCACGGAAGGCCTTTTATCAATGACAACAAACAAAGTAGGTGGTCTTTTACCTCTTCCTAGCTGCAGAAAAAAAAAAAAAAAAAAGTGACATAATTTTTCACAGCCTGAAATAATTGTGGAAGTACAGATACTGGTTAGGATCACTATGAATTATTAGTGGAAAAGTGGGTCTCAGAAGTACGTTACATGTGAAATATTTTTCGTCACTTGAACATGTGCCGTCCAGAGCTGGCCCTGTTCTAGCCGTCACAGGGAACAAACATTTCACATTCACAGATGCTCCCAATTTGGTGCGGTTTGGAGTGTAATTTAGATCAAACGTCTCCATGTAAATGAGTCAGGGTTTCTTAATTAGGTGCCTCTAAAGCAAAACCTTGGACCACATCAGTAGGTGTGGGTGTGGTGCCCACAATACTGGAATCTTTCCTATAGACAGGCTCTCAGTATCATTCAAATAGAGCTTTTTTTTTTTTTGGTTGTTTTTTTCAGGCAATAATAAATCTGCAGATGGCATAGACAGAAAGACGCTACTTCAGAAGAGCTGTCTAAAAACACTGCCTCTTTGGCAAATGCCTTAAAGTAGGTCATTCTGCTGTGATTTAGCTTTTTCTTTAGATTTGATTGCCAGCTTTTTGTTCCCATTACAAGTAGGGTGCATTCCAGTCCACAGACTTGTTCTTAATTTTTCCAACTGGTATTTGTTTACTAGGATTTGCAGATCTTCATATGAAAATGGCCAATATCCTGTCACAGTGCTAATCATGCACTTGACCACAAAACGAAATGGATCCGGGTGATAATCTGGCAATGCTGAAATATTAAATGCCTTAAACACCCAGTCTTCCCACAGCAAAACTGCGTTGATTTATATGGGTAGGTTTGTTGAAATAATTGTCCCATCTTTTATACATGTGAAAAGAAGAGGTGACAGGATGTAAATGGAAAACTTTTACAAGCCATACAGCCATTTGTATAGATATTCAGGTTATCTGCTTTTATACTTGTCATTGTTTGTGTTTTTTATAGGGGGAAAAATCATTGGGTCCCATTTCCCTATCGAGGCTTTGGGATTTACATGCAGAACCCCCTGCAGCATTAATGAGTTACCTGCATAAATCCCCTGGCAATCGATGGGCACATAGACCTTGTTTTGTTATATTAATTATTCCTCACAGAACCTTGACACTGACATTAAATGAGGCCTTAAAAAATCTTGATGAAGGTCTTAAGGTATCTTTTACTGTTCAAATATTAGCATTGCAAAAACAATGTCTAAGGCATTATTCATTTCGTGGTACCGCAGGGAAGGAGGGATTAAAATAAGGGCACAGGGAGTGAACTTTCTGGTCTTAACTCTTTATTGCCTAGAGGCCACTTTTCCTAGGACTGAGTTATAATCCTCAAATTGTGATAATGACTAAAATAAATATTAAGATCACAATGAATAAAAAAGTACTGTGTCAATTTCCTCCAGATTGGTTTTGAGTATGGTGTCTCCTCCACAGGCCAAGTTTTGTCTTGGCATGGTGGTGTTCCCAGGTGAATTCCAAAGTGTCATAAGCTGATTATTCTTTTTTAAAACTATAATTTATTGTCAAATTGGCTTACATACAACACCCAGTGCTCATCCCAACAGGTGCCCTCCTCAATGCCCATCACCCATTTTCCCCTCTCCCCCACGCCCTCATCCACCCTCAGTTTGTTCTCTGTATCTAAGGGTCTCTTATGGTTTGCCTCCCTCTCTCTGTGTTTGTAACTTTTTCCCCCTTCCCCTCCCCCCATGGTCTTCTGTGAAGTTTCTCAAGATCCACATATGAGTGAAAACATATGGTATCTGTCCTTCTCTGACTGACTTATTTCACTCAGCATAATACCCTCCAGTTCCATCCATGTTGCTGCAAATGGCATGATTTCATTCTTTCTCATTGCCAAGTAGTGTTTCATCGTATATATAAACTACATCTTCTTTATCCATTCATCAGTTGATGGACATTTGGGCTCTTTCCATATTGTTGAAAGTGCTGCTATAAACATTGGGGTACAAGTGCCCCTATGCATCAGCACTCCTGTATCCCTTGGGTCAATTCCTAGCAGTGCTATTGCTGGGTCACAGGGTAGATCTATTTTTAATTTTTTGAGGAACCTCCACACTGTTTTCCAGAGAGGCTGCACCAGTTTGCACTCCCACCTATAGTGCAAGAGGGTTCCCATTTCTCCACATCCTTGCCAGCATCTGTACTTTCCTGATCTGTTCATTTTAGCCACTCTGACAGGTGTGAGGTAGATTATTCTGAATTATCTGCTTACTTTCTACTTTGCTTCCCTTTCATGGTTAGTGATTCTTGTTGCGTTTGAGCCTAAAGTGGTGTGTTTCCTACCATATTCTCTCTTTAGGCTCTAAACTCTTTTGGGGAGTGCACCCACTTCCATGATTTGGAATCTTAACCCTAAAAAGTTGATTCCCAAATCTGCATCTCCTTTAATATCATAACTTCACTTACCCACCTGCTAAAATAATTTGTTAAATACCTCCTGTTGCACTAGCCTGTGCTAGTTACTCAGGGCACTACCAAGTCCAAGAAGAAATGATTCCTGCCTTCAAAGAATTAAAGTTACCCAAGGATGAGGAAAGGATTGACTACATAGAGCTGTCTATGCTTGGGGGAAGGGTGACTTCATGTCTTTGGTGCTGTATAGTTTATAGCGGGTTTATTTATAGGTAACTCTGAATGAAGTCCTTTGAGGTATAGGTATCATTGCCTCCTTCAACACAGAAGAGGAGACAGATGCTCTGAGAAGGTGTGTTATCCAAATGACACTATTAAGGGAAGCATCATCAACTCAAGACAAAGACTTAGGTTTTCTGGTTCTGAATCCAGTGCCCTTTCCACTCTCTCTCTTGGATTTAGTGCAAGATAGATCAAGTGTCTGGGCTGGACACTCTGCTTGGATTTCCAAACCTATTAAACTCTGATATAGTATATACGCTTGGCTTTCCCTTTGTATTATCTCATTCGATTACACACACATACACACACACACACACACACACACACACACACACACACACACACAAAGTAGATAAAGTTAAGCATTATTCCCATGATGAAGATGACAAAACAATGGCAAAGTAGTGAAGTGACATGTCTAAAGTTATTCAAGAAGCTCACACCCAAGCCGGGGCTGGAACTCAGTTCTTCAGATTCTCTCAACCCATCAGAGACAAATGCCTGAAACACTTCCCCTCACAAATAACTCTTTCCAATTAGACTGATAACTGGATAATTTAAATAGTTTTCCAATTTTCTTAGGATATATTCTCAGCATACCAATTATTATTTTTTAAAATTTTTAACACTTATTCATTGTTTTTGAGGACAGAGAGAGACAGAGCATGAGTAGGGTAGGGGCAGAGAGAGAGAGGGAGACAGAATCTGATACAGGCTCCAGGCTTTGAGCTGTTATTACAGAGCTGGATGCGGGGCTCGAAATCAGGCTGCGGGGCTGCGAATCAGGACCTGAGCTGAAGTCGGATGCTTAACTCACTGAGCCACCGAGGCACCCCAGCATACCGATTCTTTTAAAGATTTTACTGGGGTTTTTTTGTTGATGTTTGTTTTAAGTAATCTCTACACCCTACCTGGGGCTTCAACTTACAACCCTGGCATCAAGAGTTGCATCTTCTATTGACTCAGTCAGCCAGGCACCTCCTGATTCTTTTAAAACAGAAGTCAGTTCATGCCATTCCTGTTCCCAAGTCTACAAATGGCTCTCCCTTTCTTTTCACTTGGAGCAAAAGACCAGTACCTCATAAGGGCCTTGTCAATGATGTGGCTCCCTTCTCCTCTTTTCCCCTCCCTCCCTCGGTTCCTGAAGACACCAAATGTTAGGTGTCCTCTCTGCCTGGAATGCTTTGACTCCAAGTATCTACTTCACTAACTCCTCATCTTTTCTCAAACATCACCTTCTCTCCAAGGGACCTTAATTATTACTGCAAACCCCCCCTCACCACTCTTGATCCTCCTCCTCTGCCCCATTTTCTTGAGTTCCTTAGCAGGCACCACTGTCTAATATATGTAGTATTTCCTTATTTATTATGCTTGTTTTATTGATTTGTTTATATTATATGTATTGCATAAACTCCATGTGAGCAAAGGTGATTAAACTTAGATGCATAAGCTTACTGATGGATTGTCAGTTCCTAGAAGAGTGCCTGGCACCTAGGTGGTGCTCCACCAAAGTTGACCAAGTTTCCACCAGTGACATCTCCATTCTCTTTAGTCTACTCATTGGACACCTTGGCATTGACTTCAATTCTTTCCAGTCATCCATCCATCATATCAAACCAACCAGCAAGAACTCTTGACTTCCTTGAAAGTCTGTCTAGGAATAACCCTCTTCCCACAGAGCTCCATAGCCAACATGGGGAATAATTGCTTTCTGGTCATGGCAAGATAACGGCTCAGTTTAACCCACTTTGCTCCAGCCCCCTTCTTCAGCCCTTCCATCCCCAAATCATTTTCATATGACTGCTTAATAAATTGAGACACTTGAAACAAAAGTTCTTCACCTGCTCAATAACCTGCCTTGGTTCCCGGTAGAATCTGAGACGTGAAATTCCAGCTTTTCTGCAGGCACCACTCATAACCTGGCTCCTCCCCGCACTTGGGTCTTCGCCTCCTTTGCTCCCTGTCACGGTTGGCACAGGCTGCTCATGGCCACATCCTGGCTTCCTTTGGCCTTTCTCAAGCCGGCCCATGGAACATTCTGGTATTTCCAAAATTCCACCTGTGCATTAAAGCCTAACTCAGTGTCCACTTTTCACTGGAGACTTCTCAACTCTTGTAGTCTATTTCTGTCTGTACCTACTCCTTAACAGTTAATTCTTCCTTACTCTCTCTTCTTAAGTGCTTTGTCCCCTGTCAGAACTTTACATTTCTTACTTTATACTTCTTTTATCTACCCAGATCTCCCCAGTGTGGTATGGAGCACACAGTAGACACTCCAGACATCCTGATGATTCCTTGATGGATACTTACATTCTTCTCCTTTTTGTATATGTACTTTACCCTACTGGCTTTAGACAGTGGAGCATTTCAAATGATATATTTTGAATGATACCCTAAATTTATATATCTTTGGCAAGTAATAGCATTTTGCATCTATACTGATGAGCTATATATTAGGATAAATGTATATTTAAACCCCAGCCTTATCTAGTTTACAGCATGTTTACAACATGTCTAAATGTAGGAACTCATGCTCCTTTCACCAGGGATTAATTGGATCTTGCTTTTTAAGTGTGTGTATGCGAGCGTGTGTGTGTGTGTTCCTTCCCATACATCTAAAGTGAATTCTATCATCAAGAAGTCACAAAATACGTAGATATCAGTATAAGAAGCACTTAGGAAATAACTAGATAAAGAATATAATCATTAATCCAACTAACAATTAAATCTTTAATGGTACATGCGGGTTTTAGCATGAAAGCCTCTGTAGCACGCAGCAATAAATTAAGTTTGCATAATATAAGCTTAAAAATGGCCCATTCTTTGATGTTCTGCAGCAACTCTGATTCTATTTTACAAAGCTTTGAAGGAAGATTATCACTCCCTTCACCGTCCATTGGTCAAGCTTTGAAGGTCTGCATTCTGCTATCTTGTCTTCTCTTAATTCATCTTGAAAGACAGTTTTGGTTCTTGGGAGGTCATCACAGGCTGCTGCTGGCCGGTGTGTCGCTGCTACAGCACTAACCAGTGAGGGTAAAATCCCATCACTGTTCAGAGTAGGTGTCTCACTCATGAAACATGTTCAGGAACCTGACGCCGTCCCTCCTGCTGTCTCCCAAGAGCAAAAGACATTTTATGAGTAGATTTTAGGAGTGGATTGGATTCTTTACTATTTTGGACTCCCTATGTTTCTGTTCTTTAGTTCCTAGGACAAATGAAAGCCAACTTGATTATTCAGGGTGTTAAACTCGTTTTAAAGTCCTCTTTCTCTTTGTCCAGCCTCTGCTCTCTTGGTTCAGGAAGAACTCTTCCCTCTTCCCTGTAAGAACTGCCTTCAGAAATTGTGGTTCCTAGAGACCAGCAGCATCTGGGAGCTTGTTCTCTATGCAGAATCTCAGGTCCTGTCTGAGAACCCCTGAATCAGAATCTACGTTTTTAACGAGATCTCCAGGTGACCTGATGTGTAAGCACATTCAAGTTTAAGAAATCCTGGCCTAGAACTTTCTGGAATGCTTAGGCCGTAGTAGTGCTGGCCGCTGAACTAGCAGGCTGAGAAGTCTTCACAACACCCACTGCCCACCACGTGACCCACCCAAATGTCCCTTCTCATTTGAAGCCCCCTCCACACTAGTACTCGTAAGCGTGTCTCCTGGGAAAGGTGCACCTGCGCCCACAGAGGGCACCCTTTTCCCCAGCCAATTAGTTGACACCATAAAGCACTTCTGATGGAGTCTGGGCTGTGAGAGGTGAGGCCTTTTGGATGGGATGCAGGATAACGGCCCTTACCACTTGTGGTCATTAGAGTTCCCGTGGTGCTTTTTGTGAGAGAAGGGATTGTTAACCTCAGTGTCCTGGCTGACTTCCAATCTGTGTAATTGCATGCAGTCTACCTAAGTCTGCACTGTAGTTTCAATTAGGTAAAGTATTGTTCACTTCTTGTACTAAACTGCTGTGTTGTGTGGCTACAGACTGCTAATTAGCTGGTGTTTTTCAGGTGGCTGCGTTCGTGATGAACAAAACGTCTCTCTGGCCATCTCCTCCCCGCCCCTGCTATCTCCTCCTCCCAGGGTCTCACACACAACTGCATGCCTGTTTTCTTCTATATTACCATTTCTTGGATTGAAGTACTTTGGGATCAGAAATAACTAGGATGTGTCAAGGAACATTTCTTTCATTTCCCTATGTAGCCACTTGCTTCTAGGCCTACCTAGCCTATTGTAGGGTGTTTGAGGGGAAACTCGGGCAGAGAATAGCAAGAATGTGATGAGGGGTGAATAAAATAGGCCTTCCTCTGCCAAGATGAAGGGTAAATTCCTGTCATTGCCAGGGAAGTATGAATGACTTTAAGAGCTCTAGGAATTGGTTATTTTCAGTGCGATATGACTAGAGAGTGAGGCCAGAGAGAACAGGGCATGCATTTTATTTCTCCTTTCTTAATGGTTAGAAAAATATAGTGGGACATGTAAACCACCCATAAAATACCTCACTATCTCTCTGGGGGATCTCCATCTCTAAATATGGCTCTGGGAGCATGAATGGAATCCCCTTCTGATGACTCAAAGGTCAGTACCAGGGAGGCACTTATGACCCTGGAATGGCAGCTGGAAGTGAAAAAGAAGTGGGAAAAGATGAGGGAGCAGAAAGCCAAGAGGACAGAGTTGTGCTTTAATTGGAGAAGAGTTGTTTTTAAGAGAAGAAATTTTCTGGGATGTGAAATGATGGCAAAAAAAAAAAAAAGTGTTCAAATGGGAAAAAAAATCAGATTAGGTAAAACATTACTTTGCATATCTTTTCACTATGTGAGAAAATTTGTTTTGATGTCCAAGCACAGAGACACAAATTAATTAGATAAAAATTCCTGTAGAGCAGAGGTAATTTCTTTTATCTTTTCTCATCCCAAACACTATGGGAAATAAAAGAATTAATTAATGAGTGAAAAGAATGAATGAGTGAACAAAATGGATGAAAGGAAAATATTTATTAAGAGGTGTATGTTGATTGTCAGTTCATGGACAGCAGGGAAAAGTAAGTGTTTTTAGTGCCAAAGTGCCAGCACCTATGACTTGCCTACTGCTTGCTGTGGCTCTGTCCCAAAGTATTCTACTTATCTCTTTGAAAATAAGACAGAAAAGGACAGAGGTCTCCTCAATCAATACACTCACAGTATCCCTGTAAAGAAAGGCTGGTTTGCAAATCTCCTAAGAAGAGGAGGGGCTGGCGTCAGAAAGTTGGGAGTGAGAGTCAGCTGAGGGGAGTGGACTTCGTGGAGCAGAAGTGAAACATCACAACTGAATAAGGTTCCCCTGCTCTTAGGGGCTGATTGTTATCCTGGTAAAATCGTGTTCATTTCCAGCTCAGTGTCTATCATGATAGTCACTCGATGTGTATTTGTGTTCTGCATAAATGAGAGGTTGATGGTAGGCAGCCAGTGCTCCAGGATGAAGAGAGTTCTCGGAGTGAGGACGATGATGTGTAGGGAGAAAAGGCAGAAAAAAGAAAGGGGACAATGGAAGAGAAAATAGCCTGGTTAAGAAGAATGTGAATATGATACAGAAGAGGAGAAATTACTGGAAGTGAGACACAGTAATCTCTACACAAAGGGCAACATTTGGAATAAAGTTTCTGAATTCCACATGTATATTCAACTTCCTTTGTACACATTAGCAAGTTAACCTGAGGAAAAATTACAGACCGAAAAATGTCATTGAGGCAGAGATAAAACAGACTTAAGAATTCTAATCTTAAATTTGAGCTATACTGTCATGTAGGTGATCTCAAAGGAGATTTTCCCAATGTCTTGATCCAAACAGCCCCTCAATTCATGTCCTTGTTCCCCAGACGCTCTCATTTCAGTTAAGCCCATGATTTCCGTTGTGTATCTCTTCAAAGTCAAGTGTGTGTCGGGTCTGTCACTGGCCACAGACCAATTGTTATTAATGGCTGAGATTTCTTCCTGTCCACTCTTAAGTCCACTCTTCTCTCAGCCCAGACAATACAGTCTCGAGATCAGAAATCTCATATATAATCTGCACTTTTTCTTGCATGAGGAAAAAAAAAACCCAAGAACATGGGAACGTACAGCTATCCCGTGTTAACTATTCCTGGATGTCACCCTGCAGCTCTAATTTCTGCTTTCTCCTCTGCATTCTGGGTACTGCTGCCGGACTTGTCAGCACCTTGTCACGGCTTCCTCGTGCGTGGGCTACCATCGGACTCTGTGTTCTCAACAATTATCCATAAAAAACCCTACAGAATTCTTCACAAGTAAAAAATATATACATACATATTAACAGGTAAAAAAAAAAAAACGAACCTACTTTTAAAAATTTAGTATCCGGAAGCAGGTGCTGTTTGTAAATGCTGCTGTGTTGCCTCATCTTTTCCAGTCCTGTGTTGCTCTTTTGTTCGTGGTGTGGCAAGGATGTGGGAGCCAATATGATTTAACTAAATAATACACAAATGTCAAGAACACTTTCATGTCTTGTGTACAGACCAGAATAAATTACTCCGATGGAATGTTTGCTTTTCTTTTCAGGGAACAACCCCACAGTTTACAAGGAGCTATGCTGACAAGAAATGGCTAAGAAATATTATTTAAAGTAACCTATTTTAATGTAGGACTAAGTGTCTGAGGATTTCATTCTGGTTCAAAAGACAGAGGCCAGCAAAGGAAGTTGACAGGCAGACAGCAACGAGAAAACAATCTTGTCCGAGAATTCTTTTTTTTTTAATTTTTTTAACGTTTATTCATTATTTTCGAGAGACAGAAAGAGACAGAGTGCAAGCAGGGGAGGGGCAGAGAAAAAGGAAGACACAGAATCCAAAGCAGCCTCCAGGCTCTGAGTGTCAGCACAGAGCCCAATGCGGGGCTCGAACCCACGAGACATGAGATCGTGACCTGAGCTGAAGTCAGATGCTTAACCGACTGAGCCACCCAGGGGCCCCTCTTGTCCTAGAATTCTTACGGGTAGTGGGGAGAAAAATAAGTCCAGTAAGAAATGAAAATGAGGAAACTAGTTCTCAGAATTAAAGGTGAACTGAAAGGAATTGGCAGCTGCCTGGACATGCCAGCCAGAGAGGCCATGGTATCTGCTACACGTGACAGACCGAGAGACAACTGCAAAGCTCCCCAAACAACTCGCCTGAAGGGCTTGCCAGGAAGCCAGATGCTGCTTCTGGAAGAATATCTTCCGTGGTTGGGCATCTGGGTTCAGTGCTTTCCATTTAAAGAGGAGAAAGAAGGTGGTAAAAGGCAGAACCATCACTGCCTTTTAAAAAAACGTGCTTTTCTCTAAGTGTGCATATACACACACACGCGCACACACACACAGCATTAATGAATGTGGAATTGAAGCTTGTTTTTAGAAAGAATCCCAGAAATAAAACTTTCCCTGGTGCTTTTGGGTGGAAAGCAATGTGTTAGAGGGAGGGAGGAGGGAGAAAAGGAGGAGGGAGGGAGGAAGGGAGAGAGATTGAGGGAGAGAGAGAGAGAGAGAGAGAGAGAGAACAGATACCCAGAAAACCCCCTATATAAATATGTCAATTTACTAATTAGTTAGGTAATTTTATTTAAAGAGCTGAGATTATAGCTGGTGTTCAATTAAAAAGGGGGGGGGGATTCAAGTGATAGGCCTGTGCCTTTATCATAGTTGGCTGGTCTTTCTCACTTTTTGTTTTACCGTTCCTTCTTCCTTGGAAACATAATCGAGTATTGGTATTGGCAAGAAGGCAGAGTGTGGTCTAGTGGACTGGAAATCAGGTGACTTGAGGTCTGGTTGATTTTTTCCCCCTTCTACTTTGAAGTTTGCTATGTCTCTGCTCCATTAAATAGAGGAATCAAATTTTTATATACTTAATAACAGAAGACAAGCTTTTGTAATCAAGATAATTTTTGTTTGTTTGTTTCACCTAATGCTAAATAATTCAAAGTGTTTAGGAAGTAAGTACTGAATCTAGAACCAACGATGGACCGGATGATTGTGTTGATAGGCAATAGGAATGATAGCCTTTAGTTTAGCAGTGGGAATAATGACAGAAGATGTGAAATGAAGTTTTTCTAATCCAAGATCTGTTACAAATACCAGACAATTAAGAAATCAGAAACCCTGGCATCTTACCCTGGAGTGCAGTGATTGATCTAACAGGCTCCAGTACTGACGGGTGGTCACAGAGTCCCTGACCAAGGCTCCCTCAGTAGGGGAAGCCTCTTTTACTACTCATTCATTGTACTCAGGGCCTCTTAACATGAAACCTTAATATTAATATTGCTTCTTTTGCAATTAGAGCTGCTTTTCTCTTCATGATGATGAAAAGATAAATATCAGGTGAGGAGACAGAAACTTGAGAGGAACCGCTTGCTAACCAATCCCCTCAAAATGGAATATTCTCTGGTTGTAGTCTGAACTACATATCAAAGTTCCAAGATTCCACTTGATCTTAACTGGAACCATTACTAGCTATTCGATTATTATTTCTCACTCAATGAAGTCATGTGATCCCATCTGTTCAACGAAAATGACTGAGTATCTATGATATGTGGGACTCTGTACTAAGCTTTGGGGATATAACAGGAATCAAAGTGACACAAATTCCTGGAAACTATGAGCCAACGGCAGAGTTCAGTTCTTTACAATTTCCATCTTCATCGATATTTTCAGGACCTGATTATGCTATAGAATAACAGTTTTTTCCTGCTAGGTTATTATATGTATTCCGATGATTTCTCAGGAACCAGAGAATAAGGATTAGAACAATAGCTAGTCATTACCAGAAATTCTGCCTAATGTTCTGTTACCACGAGAATTTACTAGGCTTCCTATGGAGGAGTAACAATTGGAGCCACAAAATATAATACCTCTGTGCTTGCCAAGTTTTCTATCACCAGGCATGCCATTCTCAGATCCTTTTCCCAGTGTCTTCCTCTGACCACTCTTTCAATGTTAGACACCCCTGGGAATCTGTCCTCAGCTCCCTGCTGGCTCCATACTGTCCCTTGCCAGTATTCGTGACCATACCCCCATTGCCGCCTTTAAAATGATGACTCCCAAATTCGTATTTAGATCCCAATCACCTTTCCTGCATTCCCAGCAGATGTTGCTTATCCTTGAATGGAATTCAATAATGAGGTATAAAGAATGACCAATTACATCACAGCCCCCAATTTTCAACTTCTTTCATGCCTCTAATTTTAGTCTTTTCCTTTAGTGAGTTGAGGGTATCACCCCTCAGCTAGTTCAAAACCTGGGTGCCATCCTGAAATCCTTCTTCCTTACCTCTTGCATACATTTGGTGGGTATGTCCTATTGAATTGACCCTCTCTGTGCCTCTTGTATCCACCCCTGTTACCTGTCCCCTCCCCCAGCGTCTCTTTAGTTTGGGGTCTCTATCTTGGACCCTCGCCCCAGGCCCTTAACTGGTTTCACTGTCTCCAGTTTGCCCTCCTACAGGCTATCTTAAAGACTGTGATCTTTATAAATAGAAATCGCATGACCTTATCTCCCTGCTTCTGACCCTTCCACAATTTACCTCATGTCTACAAAATGAATTTCAAATTTCGTAAGAAAGCCTGTGAAAGCTTCTTCGCAACTTAGCTCTAGTTCACTACATCTTGGGCTTATGTTCTGCTACTTCTTTTATGCTTCCTAATCCTCCAATCACGTCAGAGGATTCACTATTTCTTCGCCATACCATAGGTCTCCAACACCACATGTCTTTGTCCACAGTTCTCTCTGTGCTTGTAGTAGGCCTGCTGGCTGCCAAACTGACATCTTTAAGATAGCCTGTGCCATCTCCTCTGGGAGGCATTCTTTGGTGTCTCTAGGCTAAGTTCCAGCTCCTGGTTGGTGCTCTCACAGTGTCTTGCAGTATTGCACCATATTTATTGCAATTGTTTACCAATTTATCTACCCCAGGAGACTACAGGACAAGTGAGGGTAGGAGTCCTATGTATTCCCCTAGTATTGAGTTTAGGGGGTCAGCAAACTTTCTCTGTGAAAGGTCAAAGTGTAAATGTTTTTGGCTTTGTGCAACTTGTCACAACTATTAACTCTTGCCACTGTAGCACGAAAGCAGCCTTTGACAATACACAAACATATAGGTGTGTGTATGTTCCAATAAAACTTTATTGACAAAAACAGGCAACAGGCTGTATGTAGCTTGAGGGTGGGCCATACTTTGCCAACCTGTGATCCAGTCCAGTGCCCAGGATACAGAGGGCACTCATTTAAGACATAAAGGAATAGACAGGATTTCACAGTTGATAAACATTTTAATAAGTGTGAATTTATTTGACCTATTTCACATATGACCAAAAGGGAGAGTTAGAGACATTAAAAGATTTTCTTTAATGTTGTACAGCTTCTAAAGGGTGAGGTTGGGACTTGAGCCTATGTCTTCTGATTCCAAATCCCTGGTTCTTTCCATTAGTTAAAAGGCTAAGATTCATAGCGGAGAAGGATGGGGCAACTTACAAAATTTACCTCTTATGAGAAAATACCCCTATGGGGTGGACCACCACTGACAACAGGGAAGACAGTGGTAGATGGACAGTAGTCATTTTACGTTTTGTTTTGTTTCCTATTATTCAATGGGTAATGTCACCATTCAAATGTTAAAATAAAAGATCTAAAGTAATAATTTCCCTCCTGTCTTAAAAACCTTATCTCCCAAAGCCTTCCTCCAAAACAAGGATCCACCACTGGAAGGATCATTGAACCTTAGTCCCCAGCACACAAACCTTATAAATCCTGTGCCAAGATGTCTCCTAAGTAGATGACATTTTAATGATTACTACAGGGAGTTGGGAACTATTGCTTCATCCTCACGATCAGAGTAATTAATTTTCTTAACTACCAGGCCAAATTCTGCCACAGGAGTCCAGTTGAGAAATTTCGGGCCCATAGGAAGTACATTAGCTCTTCAAAGTGATTAGGGTGCCATTTCAAATACACAAGCAAAGGAGCTATTAGGCTTCTGGCTTATTTCAAACGACTTGCAGCCCTTGTCCCTCAGGAAAACGAAAAAAAAAAAAAAAAGGAAAGAAAAAAGAGAGAAAAAAGAAAATAACAATTTGTACAGGTTCCTCATTTTCCAGTAAAAATACCCATGGCCTGCAAGTCATTGGCTATCAGGTATTATGGTTGGGTGAGCAACCAAAGTGTACAGAAAAAGGGGGGAGTGGCAGAGACAGCACAGAAAAACATAGCCTGATCCAAAGCACACCAGAGCTGAGCACTCAGAGGCCTGACGGGAGGCAGAGAGCTTTACCAGCCATTGCTCTTAAAGACCAGAGAGAAGGGCAAGAGATCATGGGCTTTCAAGTTCATTCTTTAGGCAAGTCTCATTGTTTCTACCAAAATATCAGAAATGCTCACAATGCCATTTTAAAGTCACGGTGGATGAATTATTTCCTTACCATTGTATCCTCATACAACTCTTGTATTTCTAGGCCATCATCATTTGAGTTGCCTCTGACATGCTTTTGTAGAATATTTTATTTAACACCCATGAAGACCACAGAGAAGCTTTAAATATCAGTTTACTCTCAGAAAATAGCCACAGCTCAACAGTTTCGCCTTTCAATGAGGCATTCAACTGGCATGCTTCCATGAGATTTGTCTATTCAGCCATATCATTCCTTCACCTTGGAATTCTATGAACAGCTGGGCGATTTTCTTAGAGTCAATGCAAAAGGGAAGATTTTTTAGTTTTCTTTTCAACCTATTTTACAAAGTGCAAGTCTCCTATAAAAATGTTTACTTGCATCTAAAGCCTGCAGCAAATATATTCCTCCAAAGCTATTTTTGAAACTCAGTGAATGACATGATTTCATTAGTCATCTCTAAAAGCCACCCATTTCTAAGATATTTTGAGTTTCTCTGAACAATGTATACTACAGAGGAATTAAGTGTTTTATCATATGTTCCCCCACTTAAAAATTTGAGATTGTTTTGCCTTCCAAAATTCATGCCACAAAGCTAACCTGGCTGGCGAGTTCAATTTAGCTTGGTAGGTAGACATACTTTTGTATTTATTTTCTCTAAGCATCATGTATTATTTTTATCCTGGAAATAAAAACAAGGTGGGAAAAGACTTCAGTAATAGCTAGAACACCTTACTCGTAGTAATGGCAATAGGAATTCCAGAACTTCAAAAGATCAGTGCTAGATATCAGGTAGATATATAGTTGGTAGGATTCTAGGAATGTTTATTTACACAGGGTGTTTGAGGCACAGGATAAGGCCCTACCAGCTTCAAAACATCTCACTTACCAGCACCCATAAAACCAGTGTGGTGTTCTGTCTGGCAGAAAATTCTCACTGTGGGAATCATTCTGCTAAGTAAGATTACAAGGCAAGAGATCCATCTTGAGGAAACTGCTGTAACAGGGGCGGCTCTGGACAAGAAGCATGGGAAAAACTGTCTATCTCCAGCCTCATCATATCTGCCTCAGAGTTAAGATAGAGTAGATGATCTCAGCAAGTGCCCACTTTGATGTGTTCCTAAGAACACGGAGCAAGACGCAGATGAGGTTGATGGAGAGTCACGGACAGAATAGAGTTTGGCTGAACAGTTCACAAGGGACTGGCGGGTCGGGTATCGTATGGTTTGTCAAACAGGTAAAATCAGCCTCAATGGGACTAGGGGAAAGTGGCTGAGTCAGACCAGGGAGGGATGTAGGTTCTGGAAAAAGATTTTGTGTTGAGATAAAGAATTTTCTGAAAGCCAGGAAATTTGGCAACCCAGCTTCTGTTCTTCCTATATTTATTTCATTAAAAATTATCTTCTATTTCTCTCACTATAAAAATAATATATATATTTATGTATAATATTTGTCTAGAATAATAAGTTATAAATGATAGGTACATAATAAGTTATAGCTACTGCATGAAACTCTTTTTTATTGTTTATTTATTTATTTTTGAGAGAGAGAGAGAGAGAGAGAGAGAGACAGAATCCGAGCAGGGGAGGGACAGAGAAAGGCGGGGGGGCAGACACAGAATCCAAAGCAGGCTCCAGGCTCTGAGCTGTCAGCATAGAGCCCAATGTGGGGCTCAAACTCACAAATCGTGAGATCATGACCTGAGCCAAAGTCGGACACTTAACTGACTGAGCCACCCTGGTTCCCTACTTCACCTGTTTTCTTAACCTCAGTGTCGCCTTCTATACCATTGTTAGGAGAGAAAAAGCAACACATGGCCGAAAAAAAAAACTCCCATAATTTAATGGCTCTAAGAATGAAATATTAACATTTCAACAAAAATTTTTGCAGTCTTTTCCAGATGCACACATTTTCCATATATCTATGGTTACACTCTCTTTGAGTATATAAGATATTGTATCCCTGACTTAAACATAACAGATCTCCAAATAAAAAAAATCAATCAGTCATGAACTACATTGTACTAAGCTGATACGATGTGTCATGTTCTATATACCTTCCCCTATCACTGAACACTTAGGGTGCTTCCAAGTTTCTACCAGTGCAAATACGACTATAAACCATTTTGCCTGCATAAACTGCCTCCCCCATTACTTAATATGACTGGCTCAAAAGACATGAAGAATTGAAAGATTTTCATTCTGGAAATATATTACATATATGACTTTCCAATCATGCTGGTTGGTACATCCTAACTGGCAGCATATAAAGGGCTTGATCTAATATACACCCAACAAAATGGGATTCATCCTGTTTAATTAGTTTCCAATGATCTCATCTTCCTCTTTCTCTACCTTTGCAAAATAGAGAAAAGTTTGTTTCCTTCTAACCAGTGTCTCCTTTTGCCTTTTATTATTATTATTATTACTGTCACAATCACCCGGCGTTGAAACCTCAGACTTATCTCCATGGCTGACTGGATATGGGGATAAAGAAATGACAGAAATAAAAATTGTGTGGAATTTTGCTTTGAAAAGTCTCAAGGTTTAAGCCATTTCTTTCCATTTGATGTTCATCACTCTAATCCAAACACAACTCCCAGGTGGCCTCCTGGGTCTTTTCTCCTTCGATCTTGTTTGCCTTACACTCTGTTGTCTGACTACTTTCATAAATATTGAGCACATCATGCAATTGTCCCATAGATAAAGTTTCAGTGGTTCTCTATGGCTTATATAGCTCCTTTGCCTGGTTCTACTACCCATCAGCAACTAAACCTTATCTTTGTAGGTCCTCCTTCCTCATTAACTTCATCTTCACTTTGCCTCCCTGCCTTTCCAAAGAAGCAGGCTAAAGGAAAATGCATTTGACACATATTTTATAGAGATAGAACTTGCCATTTATGTGATGATTCAGAAGGTACTACAGGACCTTACGGTACTTATTACTGTAATGTCAATTTGTGAAAGTGCCTATTAATAAAGGTTTCTGGTTGATGGCATTTTGAGATGATAGCTTATTCTGAATTTCTGGTCTTATGTTATCACAGCAGAAGCATAGAACTTGACCTTGAGTTTGATCAAGAATGAGGACTCTGGACTCTGAGACTATTCAGCCTACGCAGCTGTTGTGTAATCTTCTGCCTAATGCATTCACAACCCTTTAAAACTTCTGGCTTTTGAGGACAGGACTGGGACCAACCCCGTAGTCCAATTGTGCCGTATTAAGCTTTCTCAGTTTGTAGTTTCTCTTTCAAGGGAATGTTTAATTCAGTGCGGTGCAAAATTGGAGTTCTATTCTGTTGGCTATAGAGTACGTAGGTCAAGTGGAATTTTTGGCACTTCATTACATTCCCTGACCCTCACTAAACAAACTTCAAAATATATATATTTGCAACAATTTGAAATAAACACTACACACAAGTGTTGATGGTAGATTTTCTGAAGAACTACCAAATGCATCAAGGCTAAGGAAAACAATCTAATGATTCTTTCAAACATGAATATTTTTAAATTCCTGTTAAACAATCTTCCTATTTAGTCTTCTCAGGCTTTGATGACATGCCACAATTGGCTGTTTATCAAGAACTTAGCAAAAAATGATTAATAAGATATAATCATGTGCACACACTTGTGCATAATTAAACCCAGTTTTAAAATCAGTGCAGGGTGGAATATGGTCACACCATTCAAGAAAGGTTGGCAACCTAGCAAGTAACGCTTTTCTTTCCATTTTTAATAAAAAAATCATATGTGAATGTTGCGAAGGTGATATAATAATATGATCTTAAATCTTAGTTTAAAACATCTATTTCTATCTCTGCTGAACTGAGTGAAAGTTCTAACAGAATTGGGAAATTAATTTAGGTATAAGAAACATGATCAGGCATTAATTGTTATTCCTGGGATAGTGTGGCATAAAGGTGGAGGATTCTCATCCTTCTGAGATTTTTAATTGGAAGGATTTTCATCTGTTTTGTTTTTTTTCAAAGGAGGATTTAGCTAACTCTACATTTCTTCATTTTATAGCTGTTCGTTCAGTTGGGGAAAAAAGGAATAATTGAGACTGAGTAATGGATATGTCTCAAGATCGCCAAGACTAGGTATTACATAGCAGTATGGGTATGATTTATGACTTTGTCCAGTTAAAGTTACTGGGATAAGCACTCCAGTATTTACTTGTAACCTGAAACCCTTTTCATGGTGTGCCTGGATCCTACGGGAAAAGAATTTACATTTGAGGAATGCTTACCTTGTGCCAGGCATTTTATATGCATTATCTTATTTAATTCTCATAACCACAAGGTATGGCCAATATTATTTAATCCAATTTTATGTGCGTGAGATCATAAGAGGAGTAAGGTATAAAATGAGGATTTGACTCTCTCGCTTTTTCTATTTCCGTAAAACCCAAGGTCCTTTCACTAAACCACATGGGTTTCCCATTGGAGCCATTATGTGGAGGTGATAAGAGAGGACGTCCTGGCAATAAGGGAAAGTCTGAACTTTGACACAAGTTCTCCTCTGGGGTAAAATAGAAAAGAAACTAATATGATGAGTTAGATTAAAGCATGTTCCCTAATGCAGTAACTGATTAAGCAAGTTATGGACTATCCATACTATGGAATACTATGTCAATGTCATCATTAGAGAGAATCACTTAAGTCTGTTTAATGAAATGGAAGGCTGTCCATGAGTTGCAAAATATTGCATAACAATATGTGCAAAATGATTAACTTTAACACAATAACAACCATATACACATGTTTGCACGTGCTTAAACACAGGTCTGGAAGCATATATACAAAAATGTTGGTTACTTCTGCTCAGCAGGCTAAGAGTAACCAGTAGGCAAATTTTACCTCTCAATCTCTATGTATCATTGTTGCTTAAATTTTGTGTGTGTGCAATTATATGTATTAAATTTACAAGTAAAAAGCATGTAATGGATTGGTTGAATAATCTGTAGGAATGACTCAATCCAAGGAATGGATGATTAAGGAGATTTAATCTCACAAAAGCAAAACAGTCCAATCTATTTGACACTCTATCAGGCATCAACATTACTATATGTATATGGCAAAAGGTAAAACCTCATCACTTGTATTGCACTCTGTCTTATCTGAAGAAGGTGTTAAAAGAGAGCAAATGAGTACCAGCCATATCAACTTAACATGTCCAAAATGGAGCTTTCTAGTTTGCTCTTCTTATTCAACCCATCTGTGTAGTATTACCATTTCTTCATGTGCCTAAGCCCAAATCCTAGGAGGCACACTTGCTTTCTCCTTTCTTTTTCCAGCTGTATTCTGACCAGCAGCAGATCCAACCTGACCTATCACCAATATATCTCTTTAAGGACTCCACATAAGCCATCATTACCTCTTGCCTGGACTCCATGGTTGCCTCCGTACAGGTCTCCTTGCTTCCATTTTACAAATCAATTCTCCACATGGCAGCCAGAGTGATCTTTTATATTCCCTCAATTTAGCACTCCTTATGTTTTTTTTATTGTATTTATTTATTTTATTATTATTAATTTTTTAGAGAGAGAGGTGAAAGAGAGAGAGAGAGAGAGAGAGAGAGAGAGCATGAGCTGGGGGGAGGGGCAGAGGGAGAGAGAGAGAGAATCCTAAGCAGACTCCATGCTCAGCACGAAGCCCAACATGGGGCTTGATCACATGACCCTGGGATCATGATCTGATCTGAAATCAAGAGTTGGACGCTCAATAGGCCGAGCCACGCAGATGCCCCAGTTTTTCATTGCATTTAGAATACAATCCAAATCTCTCACTGAGGCCCACAAGAACCTATGTGATCTGACACCAGTTGATCTAATGGCTAGGACCTTAACTCCTACCACCATCCTTCTAGTTCATTAAGCTCTGACTATTCTGGCTTGCTTCCTGCCTTTCAAATACATCAAGCTCTGTGGGTCACTGGGTATTTACACTTGCTTTTTTTTTTTTTCTTTTTTTTGCCTTCAATACTCTTCTCTTAACTTTTTACATGGATGGCACCTTACCAATATGAATCAATGTTTTACAAATGAGGAAACTGAATTTCAGACAGTGTAAGTAACTTATTCGTGGTCATAGCACTTGCTACATGATGAAGCTTTGTTTTGCACTCAGTTCTGAATTATTTCATGCTCTTCCCATTACACTAGACAATGAAGACAGTCCATCCTATGGCTGTGGTTAAGGTTATGACAATAGATGAGCAAGTATCTACTTGCTGAAAAGACCAGGAAAAATAAATTATTTTAAAAGTTCCTTTTATAGGTTCTCCTTCCTACCTTTAGTACACTCTCCAACTTCTTCAGGAAGACTTACACTGGCTAAGGGGAAAATTTGAGATAGATACATTTGGAAAATCTTGTCTGAGAGATGTGAAATTCAATACTGCTATATAAGAAATGAGAATACGATGACCCAATCAGAACCCCTTACAACTTACTTAGTTAGATGTCCAAAGAGAATTTTCATGGTGTCACGATTTGGTGGAGGGAGTTTTTGCACAAGAGACTTTATAGTTTCAATTCTTGTGTTGTAGTCTTGCTTTTCTGAAAGATAAATAAATAAAAGGAAGGTTAGGAAAAAAAAAGAGATTTTATAGGTGTATGAGGGAATTTTCTTAGGAGAACTTTGGAGTAAGATGTAGCAACATAAAGTCTTAATCAGCAACCAAAGAGAATAGGTGTATTCAACGTCCTTATCATGAAGTTTTCTTTTAGTTTGACTGTGATGTAGATCATAGTAATACCAAGCAGCAACAGCGTAGTTTTGACATAGTCTTCTTGTTAAGATCAGTTATTCAATCAGTTTTATAAATTCTTTATTGTTTTATAAGACACAGTAGGGTGAATAACGGCTCTCCAAAGATGTTCATGCCCTCATCTCTGAAACCTGTGAATATGTTGCCTTCTATGACAAAAGGGACTTTGCCAATGTGATTCAATTAGGGACTCTGAGATGGGGAGGTTATTTCAGAATTATCTGGGTAGGTCCAGTAAAATCACAAAGGTGGTTAAGAGAAAAGCAGGAGGATCAGAGTCAGAGAAAAAGGATGATGTATCAATGGAAACAGAAAAATAAGTGGCTATTATTTGATGAAAAGCCATGGGCTAAGGAGCGAAGATAGCCTCTAATAACTGTAAAAGTCAAGGAAAGAGAGTCCCCAGAAGAAGCACAGGTGTGCCAACACCTCGATTTTTCCCAGCGAGACAGATTTCAGACTTCTGACCTTCATGAGTGTAAGATAATATGTTTGTGTTGTCTGAAGCCACTGAGTTGTGATAACTTGTTATAGCAGCAATTGGAAATGAACAGATGAGGACACAAAATGTGATTAAATTACCAATATTTTATTGTTCACTTGATTTTGTGGAAGGGTAAATAATTTTTTAAAATTTCTTCTATGTTATCTTTTCTCCCTAAGAGATTTTTTTGCTATAAAATTAAAAAATGCAAACATTAAAAATTGAAGGCATAATACCTAGTCACATATATTTTCAAAAATATAGTAGGTTGTTTAAAACTACATACCGCCTAGATTGCTTTCTTTCATTTTGTTTCTCTTTTCCTTCAAGGGCATGGATGGCATAATAAGAATTGACTTACTTAGCATCTAGGGAATTCATCTTACCATAATTGTAACCAGGACTTTGAACTGTGATTACTTATTCAACTTAAATACTTTATGCAAATTGACTTAGGTACCTTTACTTTCTATATTCTGTCTCTAACTTACAGAGCTCCTGGTGATCCTTAAGAGGTCACTGTTGGAAAAGACGATATAGAAGAATAATATGTAAGGCATACATCCACCCAATATTTATTCTCTTCTTCTTGGCAAGACAATCCATTGTTGAGGGGATGGCTGTATACTCTACTAAAAGAGTTCCTTTCCCAACCTCCTTGGCAGCTGGAGTGAACATGTGACCACATCAGGCCAATGAGACTTCAGTCAAAGTGATAGAACTTCTGGAGAGGTCATGTGCCAGGAGCTGACTTAGCTTTTTAGCCTTTTTACCTTTCTGCTCCTCAAAATGTAAATGGAATGGTTGTACCATCAAATGACCTTGAGAATTGACTCCACTCAGCTGGAAGAAGTTTCTCTGAATCTGTGAAGGAGTCAAATCAGTCCTGTACAGTCTCTGGGTTTCTTTAACGTAAGAAAATCAGCCAGATTGGACCAAAGGCTTTGAAGATGAGTCTCTGATACTAAAGCCAAACACAATTCCTAATACAAAGTGCTTCTAAAAGCCCAATTCATTATCACCTGTTATGAGGTATATAAACTTTACAGAGTAGGGTAAGAAAGAGTTAGTTCAGAAGCTGGCAGGTTTTTCTTTTTTTTTAAGTGCACTGTTGCAAAAGAAACTTTTAATAAGGAATTATAGGAAAATATCCTGCAAAAGATGGTATTTGGCAACAGTGGAGTGGGGGGCAATCTTCCTAGTAGAACTCTGCTTGGAAACTTTTCTTCTTCCTCCCAAAACCACAAAGGCCTATAAATAATGCCTCCCACAGTTAGAGCTTTCAAAATTGCAGTTATTCTTAGAAGAGTTCCAACATAATATGGATTAAACAACTGCAAATGAAAGAGACAAAGGGGAAGAGAGAGAGAGAGAGAAATTACAAAAATAAAAAAGGAGAGAGAAAGAAAAAGAAAAGCCAGTTGCAACATCATGGCATACAGCAGATCCAATCTTTCTGCCGAAAGGGTAGAAAGCCCCCTTGTTGCTCAATGATGGTAAGACAATGTGATGCTACATAGGACCAGCTGGAGGCTGTGGGATATAACTAACTCAGAAAAAATAAGTAAAACAGCTCAATAAAGAGGAGAGTGAAATTTGTGTAGTATGTCCAGGACAGAGCTCTTAGGGATACTTGGATACTTTGTATTTAGTCATCTGAAGCTGATACCACACACCAATGATTATATATAATTCACATCTAAATACATATATATACATACATCTACAAATACTTATACGCGCATTTACATATTCACGAGGTGGACACATTCTGCATAGTTGGTATGATGCTAGTAGGTATCATTTACCTGAGGACCTGGTGAATTACTTGGTTCAAGCAATAAAGATGATATTGGGAGAGGAGAGGAAGGAAGAGGAGAGGAAATTTCCAATTTCACTGAGATCTCTCGCCATCATAATAATCAGGTCAGCATCAGAGTCTCCAAAAAAGCGACCAGTTGACATTGGGGACAGAAGGAGCAGTCATAAGTTAAGTTTGACAGACGATTAGGTGGACGGTGGCCTAAAATGGCTACATCTAACAGCAAACCTCAGCTTTACAGGGAACATATGACTCAGGTTTAAGAAACGTTGGGGGTTGCTTAATCAGAAATATTTACATTTTCAAGGTCACTGCCATGGTGCTTGAGCCGGAATTAAAACTTTAATAAGCTTGTTTAACCATCAGGTAGAAGAACTATGAACTGCCCGAGACAGAGTCAGTTCTCTCTCTTGTGTGTTCCTTTGCACTTAGGACATTCTATTTATACAACATTCCACATGGTGTTTCCATGGCTTGAATGCCTTTTAAGTTCTCCCATTAAGCTGGGAATTTTCCTATAAAGCTGGACAGATTTTATACTGGCACATAGCGGGTTAAATGAATGAAGACAGAATTATCGAACAAATGAAAAACCTGAACAAGGATTAGAATACACTGACCTTGGTTTGAATTCTGCAACGGCTTTTTATCATCTGTGTGGTCTTGGACAAGTTTCTCACTTTCTTTGAATAATATCTAAAAGGCTAGTTTTATGGATTAAACAAGATAGTATGCAATGTACCTAGCATAATGACTAGTAAAAAGTACATACTCCACAAATATTCACCCCTTTTTTGAGGCCCATGCTGTGTCTGGTTCTTGTCTTATTTTCAGCAGTAAGCATTCTACCTGGTTGTAGTGGTCATCCAAAGTGCAGTTGCCAGTACTCGAACTGAGTTGCTGCCCGTTGGTGACAATACAATTGCCATGGTAGCCTGACATTTCACAGCACACTAGATACTTTGTGATCAACAGGGACTGATGATCGGATCGGTGGGCAATTCAGTTACATTTAAGAATCCTTATAAAAGTATATGGTGGTTCCCATATCTGCTTATAAGAAGCATTCTACACGAAGGCTACTTCATAGGAATATTTTCTCTTTCTTTCTCTGCGTTCACACACACTTGAGAAATTGCACAATTGCATAGTGGTTCACGCATTGTGTGGCTATGTTATATTTAAGTACTGGAGGGGGAAGTGAACAATGGTTCAGAGAGAACTGGAGTATTACTAAGGAAGAGAAATTTGCTTTCCTTACAACATAAGCAGAACAAAATCTTTGAAAAGGTTATAGGAAAGCAGTGGTTTCCCCTTCAAATCAATACCACACCCACTCTTTCATAGCTTGTAGAATCAGGTAATAACACAAATACTTCTAAGTGGAAGAACATCTAAAAATACAATTGGGGGGGGCGCCTGGGTGGCGCAGTCGGTTAAGCGTCCGACTTCAGCCAGGTCACGATCTCGCGCTCCGTGAGTTCGAGCCCCGCGTCAGGCTCTGGGCTGATGGCTCGGAGCCTGGAGCCTGTTTCCGATTCTGTGTCTCCCTCTCTCTCTGCCCCTCCCCCGTTCATGCTCTGTCTCTCTCTGTCCCAAAAAATAAATAAAAACGTTGAAAAAAAAATTTTAAAAAATAAAAATAAAAATACAATTGGATACATTAAAATTGAAGTGACATCTTTTCAGATCTGGTTTATTGACATGTCATATAAGGAATTGGAATCCACATACATAATACAGGACTGGTTAACGAGCTAAGATTCATATACAGCTTACTAAAGATGTGTCACCCGTCTTCATTTGATTCAGTGAGCACTGAAACATAGCATTTTCTATTAATATTCCTCCTTCAGCATATGGTTTCTCGTTATTGTGAAGTATTGAGAGTTTTGAGAAGACTTTGAGATACCTCTGACTTTTTTTTACATTATGACCTAAGGGAAAGGGGAGAACTTCTTCTTTATGGAGAATTAGAGAATCTCTTAGGTAAATTGTGAGACTTCTGCAAAATCTTTCCAGTAACAAGCAACTCCATAATTCTCCACCCTTTCCCTCACATTTGCCCCTAACCTCATTCCCGTATGACTTATTTTTGTATTTACTCTATGCTTTATACTACCTCTGTTTTAGTTCTCTAACCATATCCCAACTGCCTCACCAGTCTCTAAGCTGTGAACATAACCTCCTCTCTAACTGCACACAAAACCTTTCTGTAGTGCTTCATTGTTGCCACTGTTGGGTGGCAAGAAATGTCTATGTAAAAATACGTATAACTTACATGTCCAGTGTTAAAATAGTAAAATAGGAAACAATTTCTTCCTAATGCCTATCCCTCACCCACCTGGCCCCATATTCTCAAACTACATGAAACTCTGTTGTAAATGAACTTCTTGAAAAACAACTCCAGGCTACTTAGAGAAGTAACAGCTTCTACGTGATGTGAAATAGACTTTAATGTTATGATAAGGATGTGGCTTTATAGTTTTGCCCTGATTCATGGTTTTGAGGACACATTTTTTAAAAATATAGTTTATGAGAGTTACATTTACATTTATCTGCATGAAATGTTGCTACTAAAACAAGGACATTTAAAACCAAATGCCTTTTCTGCAAAGAGATAAGATAAAGTTATACAATGATTGAAAGAGTTCTGTGCAGTGCAGAACCCTGGACCTGGTGACCTCTGGACACTTTTCTGGCCTTATCATCCATGCATTTATTATTCTTACGTTATTTATAGCCACATGTTAAATCATTTTCCAAAATTAAGTCTTCTTTGTTATGTGGGTTCACCCAGAGGAAGAAAAGACCAGATTCTCTCAGCAGCCAATATATTGGTAGTACTACTCATTCTATTTATCTGTAACTCTTAAAGCACAACTGTACCCCTTCGTTTTAAAAAGGTCAGCAATTATCACAGCTGTTCTGCTCCTTAAAGTTATTCTGGAATGTATAATGTATCCTGTAAGAAAAAGATGGTAGTCTCTTATACATTAGGGCCATATTTGGAAGAAAGCAATTGAGTTTCTATTCAATTCTTAATTTTTTGTATCATGACCATTTCCGAGTTTAGAGACTGCCCTGGCTTATAGGAAGAATGAGTATCATCAGATAACATTTTATGTGTTACTGTACCCTACAACTGAATACAAATCTCTGAGGACATGCTTTTTTTAATTTTTTTTTTATTTTTTTTATTTTTTTTCAACGTTTTTTATTTATTTTTGGGACAGAGAGGGACAGAGCATGAATGGGGGAGGGACAGAGAGAGAGGGAGACACAGAATCGGAAACAGGCTCCAGGCTCTGAGCCATCAGCCCAGAGCCTGACGCGGGGCTCGAACTCACGGACCGCGAGATCGTGACCTGGCTGAAGTCGGACGCTCAACCGACTGCACCACCCAGGTGCCCCAGGACATGCCTTTTAATTATAAAACTTGAGGTAGATGCTGAGGAATCATCCAAGTCATGTAAACTGCCTGATAAATTTCTTTAAGTTACTTACATTTACTTTAGGGAGAAGCATGTGAGGGCAAATCCAGAATTCACAGATGGATTCAAATAAACATATACTTCAAATTCATGTTATAAAATAACAGAAGCCATATACCATGAAGAAGTCTGAAAGAACTCGGTGAGAATTTTATTCTGCTATATGATTTGGGGAAACATATGATATGTTGTTTGAATTTTTGATGCTTCGCATTCTTCAAAACCCCAAAAAGCCCATACCCCATAGGACTGTTTGTAGAATTAAACATTTCGGTGCACATCAATGCACAGATAATGAGTGCTTATTAAATGTGAGTCCTCTTCCAATGAAAATCTTTCTTTTGAATCATCCTCTCTCTCAGGGTTGGCACATGATTGCTCATAGTTCAAGGCTGTTTCCAAAATCATACAAAGCCATAAATATTAATCTTTAGTACCCTTTCCTAAAAACAGGAACAGCCTATAATATGTGATATCTTTCTAAGTCCTCAGAATCATGCCCATTATCAAAGAGTGTTTGGTCATAATTCATAAGTAGATACATTGTATCATAAATAGAAGTGTCATTATATCATAAACTAGGAATAACCATGGCTTCAGGCTAACCTGTGGTTGGCAACTGCAATTTTTTTAAGATTCTAACCACCCCACTAGCCATCTCCCTCTGAACCAGAAAAGCCTTGTTTTGTATTTAATTAAAAGGAAGGCACATTCTCAATGCCTGCAGATACCTGGTAAGTTTGACTTTGGGTGATGATAATCTATGTCAGAACAGTTCAACTTGAGAACGGAGGTATGTAACTTGCAGGGCACGAAAGATGCACCAGGAACTGAATACTGACCTCAGGTAAGACCTCTGTCTCTCTCTCGTGCGGATTGCCTGAGAATTAGAATGGATCACCGCACTGGCACACTTGTATGCCAAGTTTCTCCTTCCAAGAGATGTTAATATTTTGTCTGATTTTTGAATAAAGAAGGCTTTAAGGAAGAATTTTAAAGATGAAATAACTCTCCATAGCTAATAAATGTCAGTAGTGAAAATACTATGGCTAACTGATTGCCATAAGTCCATGGATTCCTTAACCTGCGAGGAAAGCTTCAGCATGGTGTCTACTTTAGTATCATTTCCAGAGGCCATTTCTGGTTATTGTGCAGGAGGAGGCTGGCCTTTAGGAGCAAACCTAACCTTGTTAAGTGCAACCTTGATCTCTCTCCGTCTCCACTCTTATTCTCTGGTAATGAAGAATTAGAAAATTAAAGAAGTTAATTAGAAAGTTGAAAGAAAAAAAACCTAGTTCTTAAATAAATTTTTTTAGAGTGTTAAACATAGACATGTGTACATGGTTGAAGAAAAAAATATTAATTAAGTGCTACGTGCAAACCTGTGGCAGATACAAAGTTGATTCTTGTCTTCTGTCATTTGACAACTCTGGGGGGCAGATGTAATACACAATATGACATTAGAGATATTTAAATTTAAGACATATCATAATGTCAGGATCAGTGAAGTTTACATGTTTCTTCTGACTGAAGGGGCCCTCTAAATTGATTGTTAAACTCATATTGTTTCTGAAGTGTTAGCTCCTTATACCAAAAAATTCAAAATAATTGAGATATGTACCTAACACTAAATCAACAAATGTAAAATTTTATTTAATTATTTTCGGAAGGACTTAGAATTATTATTCTTAACTTCTTTTTTTTTTTTCAACATTTATTTATTTTTGGGACAGAGAGAGACAGAGCATGAATGGGGGAGGGGCAGAGAGAGAGGGAGACACAGAATCGGAAACAGGCTCCAGGCTCTGAGCCATCAGCCCAGAGCCCGATGCGGGGCTCGAACTCACGGACCGCGAGATCGTGACCTGGCTGAAGTCGGACGCTTAACCGACTGCGCCACCCAGGCGCCCCATTCTTAACTTCTTTATACATTCCCCCAAATACATTCAGGCATGTAATTAAATCACCTTTACTTTTTCATGTGACTATACCCATGTTATTCTAGGCACATCAGGTGCATTGACCTTACATTGAGGGCAAATTTGGAAAAAGTATTCAAGTTTTAATAGTACCTTAAAAAATTTTAATGTTCATTTATTTTTTGAGAGAGAGAGAGAGAGAGAGCGTGCGAGCGGGGAAGGGGCAGAGAGAGAGGGAGACACAGAATCCAAAGCAGGCTCCAGGCTCTGAGCTGTCAGCACAGAGCCTGATGGGGGGCTCAAACCCATGAACCGGGAGATCATGACCTGAGCTGAAGTTCGAGGCTTAACCAACTGAGCCACCCAGGCACCCCAGTAGTAACTTTTAATAAAGGGTATTATTGCTTTGGTGCAACTAGTTGTAGGATGAAGCGTTTCCTAAAATTCACCAACCTAAACCTGTCTCTCAAGTACCACTTCCTGAATTTTGCAGCAACACTCCTCTTTGTGTGAATTGAAGAGGAAAGCAATGGCTGACACCCCAGTAGCGAACTTTACAGGAAAAAGTGTGATTGTATTGTCCTCCCTAGAATTTCTTGTTTTCAAAGTAATTTTGGAGGTGTCATGGTGGCCAAGTATATTTCTGTAACTTACAAATGATACTAATTCATCCTCAGGCGATAGTCTGTGCTGAGAAAATAAAGCTCGCTAGTTTATTTCTTTGAAATTCAGTTCTCCGGTGAGAATTTTCTTTAAACTATACTTATTCAAGCATATCTGCTTTTACAAGCTTAAAACACACACACACACACACACACACACACACGAGTTACCGTTTTGAGTCATTTGACATCTTTCTAATCATAAACCAGTAATTCTTTTCAAGTTATTCAAGTAGCTATTTATATTAAGCATTATCTTTGTACATTTTCATGAGGGTAGAAATCTTACAAATACTTTTCTAGATTTGAAGTTTTTAATATGTGTCTACCTCTTTCCACTGGTAGGTGAATTAAACTATTTCTAGGGGATTTAAAAATCTCACTTAAAAACAACTAGGACTTGTCACACAATTAAGAAAAATGTGAACTAAAAAAATATTTTCCCCGTCTTTTAGGTTAAACGTAAATTTCTTTTAAAAAAAGCATATTAAACTTATCCGTAACTATTCATTTTGAGCAAAAGACCTCTGAAGAGGAGTTAGTGCTTGGTAGGTGAACTGTTTTTCCAGCCAATCCATTTGACATGGCCACACAGTGACACTGAGAACAGAGGAGAGTTAATAGCACAAGCGTCACAATCCTTTAAGAAAGGGGGAATAAAATAATTTTATGATTCAGCTTTATTTTTTAATTGTGAGACTTATTGTAAAAGAAGAAAAACAGGCAACATGTGGTAACTTTAGTCAGCATTTCTGAACTGGGAATGATAAACACCTCTGCCTGGCTCTGGCATTTATCAGGACTGAGATATTATTACCACATAGAGTCACAGCATGGTTACTGTTATCATCGGAAAAAAGAGCCAGCTAATCTTAATGGTTTGTAAAGCCGTTACCTGCACTGGTCTGACATTTATCATGATCATTTTACCACATGGGTCCTACATAGCAAAGGTCTTTTATCTGGAAGGGACATCACTATGAATTATTATTTGCAGCTAGGTAGAAAATTGTATGTTGTAGATACCTTTTCTCATTATAAATCACATAGTCACATTTCACCATTTCCCCCAGAAAGCTGCTGAGCCCAGGTTTTTTGCCACGGCTTGCTTTCCTCTCCATCTCTCTCTCTCTCTTTATAGTTTCTTGAAAATATTAGCCATTTTTTTCATTAATACCCTTAATATAATTTTTGAAGAACTATGTAGACAGTAGGTGAACATATGGAGATACTTTTATTATAGTTAGGGGACTTTCCTTCACATTCTGGGAAGGGACTGGCCAGTACTTTTAGAAATTGACATTGATAAACGGTCTACTTTTGCTGTTTGTTGTTGTTGTTGTTGTTGTTGTTTCAAATGCTTATTCTCCTTTCTGTCTTGGTGGGCAGACTTTTTCTGTTCCTGACCTTGCCAATAGAGTATTTACCAGTAGATCAAACAAAATTTCCGATGCTTGATTTGAAACCCTCAAAACACTAATGCCATCTCTTGCCTGAAATCCTTAGCTTGGAAATGTGTTCTCAGGGGGAGAAAATAATACTTTTATTTTGCCAGATTGTGAGTCTGCTCAGATTTTGTTTTAGCACGTTACAATGGGGTAGAAGTTTCCGCCAACAAATTTGTTTAAAAAGATGCTTGGGTTCTATCCTTATCTATGTCCTAATCATTTAAGTTAACATATTATATAGAAGAAATGAGGATATTAAAAGGTACCATGTTTTAGAACCATGAGACCAAGTCATTGAAGTGAAATGCATTAATTTGACAATGGAAAATTGCAGTGAAGAGCCCAAGTTGTTTACCATGGGGAAGAAATGAACAAATCCTCTCTTTTAAAAAGATTGAGACAACTAATCTTCTGAAAGAGATATTTATATATTTTCTTCTTTCTCAAGTGTTCCATTAGGAATAAACAAGCCAGAAATTCTGCACTTTTATAATGAAGAGGGAGGAGAACTCCTTGCCATTTTTGCATTTAGGAAGAAATGTGCAAGAAGAATGTGACAATTTAAGCAAATCAAGATTGTTTCAAATGGATCACAAACGGGACTTTGTGGGATATTTTATACTAGCATGTGAAGCAAACAGTAAATTTGAAAGGAGGATTTTCTCAATGGTCTAGTTCTGATGTGTTTTCCCATTTCTTTGTGTGTTTAAAAGAGGCTTGGATGTGGTGTTTTAATATTGCTTCGGCTCTTTTGCAAATGAGTTCTGGAGAAATATTCGCACATGAAGGAAAGCCGATGTGCTGTAATGCTGACAGCAGCTGGGGGGATATGAATGAAGAAACCAGATTCCCAAGGCTGAATTTAGCAAAAAATAAACACCTATCATTCCATTAAAAAAATTACCATTTTAAATGTTTATGGGCATCAATAGCAGACCACTCTCCCTTTGATAAAACCAATATATATGTGTGTATATATATATATATATATATATATATATATATTCCCCCCCCCCCACAAATAACTCCATTCCTTAAGGGGTGTGATAGAAACTTTAACCTGATGTGCAATATTTTGCACTGAAGTGCATTCGTTTGCTGCCCTTGTTACATTTGGTTACACATTAATTTTTATATTATTCTGCATTTCTTCCAAAGGAAACAGTTTCTGTTTCAGGAACCTGCCAGACATGCTTGCATAAATTTGGGTGTGGCGCAGGAGGGGGTGGTTGGAGAAGGTCATTTGTGAAATTAACGTGTCCTTTTACTGCTAAGATGAGTTGCGCACACTTTGGTTCAGTCTTCTAAGATTTCATTGGAAAGCAGTGGTCCAGTATACCAACACACTGCCTTACCAATCAGAAAAAGGCTACACTGATTTCAAACAAACAAACAAACAAACAAACAAACAAGCTTTTTTATTCTTCTATTTCAGAATGACTCTTTTGTTCTAGTTTAACATTTTCCTGCCATTATTGCCCCCCCCCCCCCACCCCCCCGCCAAATACTGCAACCTGGGAGTGCTTCCAATAATTAGCCAGGGGCTTTGCTGCTTGGATTTTTCTCCTTTTCTGGGGAACTGGGTGAATCGTTGAGTGCTAATGAATGTCGGAGACTTCTAGCAGTGGTTCGAGCCAGGCACAGCGCGGGCAGACGCTTTCAGCTTCCCACTGTGCCGCAGTGCAAGCCTCCCCGCTGGTATGTTTACCATAGTTTTAATGTCTGCGAAAAATTCCTGATGCAACCGAATTATGTGGTGCCCTCTTGTTTGTCTAACTCCACCCCCACGCCCTCCACCCCCAATTTGGCAGATTCCTTTTGCCCCTGCCTATTGCAGAAAGCTCCTTCTCAACTTTGTGGCCATCTTACCACTCCAATTCTTGCCATGAGAGCCCAGCTGCTCTGGAGGACCAGACACGGTCAATCTAGAAGTTTCCGGAGGATTACACACACCCTACTCTACTTATGACACCTAATAACAGACATCCTCCCTTCCACTGCATTTGAATTTCATCGGAGGTAATGTTAGAGCCACAAAATTAATCATCGGTATTGACAAAACTAGCTTAAAAACATAAACGTGCTTGGTGAAATACACTGTGCCTTTAACGAAATCTATTGAAAGACCTCAGACAATCATTGCAAACTAAATAATGTGCTCCAAGACGAAAACAACCAATCTGTGATTTGACTTGATTTATTCTTTGTCCTTTTCTTAAAAATGGTTATCTCAAAGAAAATGACCATTCCATTATATTGTAAATTGATGAATTCACCAAGTGTGATGCACAGTGAAGTTTTTAATGAATATTCATACAACTCTTTCAATCCATTAACAGGACTTAAGACAATGAGGACTTAAGACTCATTCCCATTTAGACAGTAGAGGGAAAGTGGAATTAATAGCATAAACAGCCCTCGGAAAGTTTAACTTTAATGTATCAAACTCCAGGTGCCAGAGTTTGAGGAAAATAACCAATAATAGCCATTTTTTACATATTTGATGGGACTGATTATGCAATGTGCAACTCTAAATGGCTTATAGCACATTGTAGCATGGTTCCATCCCATTGGCTACAGTAGGGTGCAGGCAGATGGATGACAGTGACAGGGAGAGAAGTGCTTTTGCTTAGCCGTGCGTTAAGATGCCATCCAGAAGCTCTGTGCACTGCAGACACTTCATTAGGATGCCAGGATAATGGTAAACTACCACTCAGAGTGACACCCCATTTCCTGCTTACTGAGCGCTCCAACCTCGGCAGATGTCAACAATCTCACAGTGCTACAGAGCAGACCTAACTTTCCAGCCACTTTGACTCCAATTTTTTCCTCCTAACAGTGCCATACATTATGTGCAATATGTAACGGCAAACACCTCACCAAAAACAAAATCTGCCCAGTTCGTTATGACTGGAGTGAGTGCTTAATTTTTTTGCCTTTGAAAAGATGAGGTACAGCGATTTGGGTAAGAGAATACATCCAGTCACTAACCTAACCTCAAAATTTCTTGCTATGATTTCCATTTGCTAATCAGTTCAAAGTGTTAATTGTGTGGTGAACTCTGATTAATAGTAGTTAAACTCTGATCACAGGGGATATGACTGTTTCTTTTAATTAATGTCCATTCCAAAGGTAAGAGATTGTGGAATTCCTTTGTTAAGGATTTTAAACTCCGTTTCGGTGTGGTTCTTAGTTGTCTGCCAAGAAAAGGCTGACTTGAGCATCTGGATGATATTTCCTCTGCAAATGTATAACTTGAGGCCATTCACACACCACCTTACCAGCAATTCAAGCCAATAGCAACTTTTTTTTCCTATAGTGTAAAGTCCAAAATTCTCTTTATGAAGAACGAAGGTGTAATTTAGATAATGAAAAGAAAAATTCCCCAGATGGAAAAATAATACTTTGAAATCTATCATGACGATACATGATTGATTTACATTTGTCATTCTAAGCATCTTCTTAGAAGTTCAAAGGGCCTTGCAAATGGCAGGACTAAAAATAAATATCCTCCTCTGAGGCCTGTTTCCATTTCCAGGTAAAGACGCAAATGTAAAGGAGAAGTCATAGGCAGAGGTCACACTCCAAAGGAGAATTTGAATGCAAACTTTCAATGTGATATCCTGTAAAAAGAGGTGATGCAAATCTTGACTTTTGGTTTAAAGTGGCATCTGGTTGGCAACACCTAACCACCTCTTGGAACCTGTCACTAACTCTGCTTGAACACAAAGAAAACAGACTAGAGTTCCTAAAATAAACAGGAGCTGCCAATCAACATGGTGTCAAGGAACTAAGGATAATTTCCTTGAAGACAGATTGAATTTAATTGGAAAATACCAGGTGGTGGGACCACCTGAGCTATGGAGCTATTGAACCAGAGAGCTTGACTTTCTGGAAACAGATACGTCCTTCTCTTTCTTCAACTGTCTGGTCTCAAAATCAGTTTCAAGGTCTATGCCAACCTGAAACACTGGGCAGCACTCTCCTTTTTACAGAGCTAATCCCGTTGAGTAGTGTGACTGTTGTCTCTATTTCCTTTCTCACCAGTCCTCTCCCATTCTAACTATAGACCAGGACTCCTTTTTCACCTGTAATAATTTGGAGATAGTGGTTTTCATAAAATAACTGAGGAGTCTGAGAGTGGAAGGCAGGAAGGATGCTCTGATCATGGCACAGATTACAGCAGACACTGTCATCCCATATGTAAAATGTAGGAGGGATGGAGACTGGTAAAAATTCTGTTAGGAATAAATTCTTCGAATTCTAATGTTTTATTTATGTATTTCATCTTTGAGAGTTGAGTGAGTTAAGGAATATAGTGGGAGAGGATCTTCAATATCAAGGTGGTGGGGCCATAAGATACTAAATATGCTAGGGAAGAATTCATATAAGAGCTATGGTTATCAATTTGTCATTTGGGCATAGCTCCAAGACAAGGATTTGACTCAAAATGAGGCAGCGGGTAAAAGGCAATATGTGTGTTTGGTTACATTTTCACCTTTTGAGATGACTAAACACAACAAAATTTACCACAGTGCATGACTTTTAAAAACACTCATTTCAGATAAGAGAACAATGCTCAGAAGGTCAGAACTTTCACAATGACCATGAGACAAATAGGAAACTATTTAGCACCTTCAATAGAATTTGAAACATCAAAGATTCGAATGAAAAGGAGCAGCAGGCCTCCATAAGGAGAGAGTAGGGTAAGATGGAAAGATGAATAGGGTGGATAGGATAAGAGGGCAAGGAGATAGTGAGGAGAAAGACAGTGGGAAAACTAAGAATGCAAAGTACTTTTTTTTTCAACCACCAAAAATTCCATTCAGTGATATGGATGCCAAACTAGAGAAGCTTCCCCAGAATGTGGAAATGAAAAAAAATGATAGGAAAAAGACATGTTGGAAGTCAGAGAATTGAGAGACTATGATTTGTAAGTATCCTTTAGGGAGAAACCAGAACATTTGAAAGCTATACAATAATCAAGGCAAAATTAAAGCAAAATTCTGAGAATAAACAACAACAACAACAACAACAACAACAACAACACTATCTGAATATTTAAAATGATGGCCGGATTCTAAGAAAACTCCACCGAGTAAAGACGCTACCTAGACGTATTTTGGCAAAGCTTTGAAGTGATAAAGATCAAGGATAATCCTACAACTATTCGAACAAAAAGAAGACAAAGTAAGCTTCCTCAGACTTTCCTAAGACTTATTTCCCTAAATTCTAAAGTAAAACAAAGCAGTATCTACTGTTCATAGGATGTAAATCGTGGCCCCAAAACTCTCGTGTTATCTTTTGTATGTTAAAACAACAAAAAGACATCCTCATTCATGCAGAGATTTATAATAGCGCTGTTTTCTTGAAAAGTTTACTGGAAGGTTTATGTAAGCCTACCAAGTGATGAATCAAAATTTGTAACTCAAAAATAGAGACATTATAAACAAAACTAAGTATCTATTTAGTTTGGACCCAAAACTCAGAAGGCACTATTGGATTATTTCTCTTTGGCTTCTGTTTCATTCTCAGACCAAGAGTGGTCTTCTCTTCACAGTTCAGGTGAAAGCTCTGGGGACATATGATGACCATTTGAAATGGTGACTGGTGCTAGTCAGTCCTGGCATTTGCTAGCTAACACCCTTGTTGGAACATCGCACTGGAGAGTTTCTAAACAAGACCTCTCTTCCCCTTTTAATAATCAAAGCCTCAGAGAACAGCAGAATGTTTACTCCCATTGCTAAGACTCTTTGGTAAACATGCTTTGTATCTATAATAATTGTGTTGAAAAAACTGAGTCTGGGGACAGTTGAAGTGATAAAGACTGACAAATCAAGTAGTAATAGGGATTGTATATGAATTTTCCTACGTGACATACTTTTTTTTTTAAAGAATCTAAGTAGGCTAGGGAAAAAATGTCAAGCAAACAGGTCAGAAAGAAATATCCCCAGAATATGGTGATGAAATTTAGAATGATTTTAACTTTCTTCTTTTTACTTTTCTGTTCAAGTTAGCCTCAATAAATATTTATTACTTTTATAATCTGTTACAAGAGACAATTTAAAATAAGCTTGTATAATTGCTTAGATACCACATAATTATGTGTCTTTACTAAATAGTTTATTGAAAAGCCTAGTAGAAAACATACCAAAATATTAACCAGAAGTTCTCTTTGAAGAGCAGTATGGATGATTTTCTTTCATTTTTAAAATTCGTTTTCCAAATTTCCTGTAATGAGTATGTGCTATCTTGATAATAAAGATAATTCTCCACGTTTGGTACACATGATAACCTTCAGTTGCTCTATGACACAGGAAAACATGCTATTTTCACAGATGAAACCATTTCTAGGAAACTAACGTACTAGACTTTCTTCTAGGTATTTCTGTTGCAGTTACTTTCTTGTTTCGTGAATATATTCCAGAATCAAGAAAGCAAAGTCAAAATTTGACACTTTCTTCTCATGGCTGAAAATATTGGGCTAAGGGTGACTGCAGGGAGAACACAGAAGATAGAAAGTGCCATGGTGCACAGTACTATATATTTGCAACCTGAAGAAAGGCAGCTGATCCCGCAGGGCCTTGTATGTAAATATATTTTAGTTCCATGTTCTAATTTCTGTTTCTTCCTCAAACAAATCTTTTCTTAGAGTATTATATTGCTTATTGGACTGAACTTCTGAAGAGTGGAAACTAAAACTTATAAACATAGCACTAGTTCAAGGATGAGATTTCATGGTAGTATTTTGAAGTTAAAAAATAAGCTGATATTCATTTTGTGCTGAAATACACCTATCCCTTTAAGCCACACCCATTTCTCATCTCTTTTGGAAACTATATTCAAAGGCTTTCTCTGCTTATAAAATCAAAGAATGAGGAAGTCTCCAGCTAATTTATATCCTTAAACTTTACTTCTGTCCCAATTTTTCTGTACATAATAGATTCCCAGTTAATATCTGGTTGATTGAATTGACTCACTTCTTTAGGTCACTTTACATGCATAGTGACAAATTATTGTTCATAGTTAGCCTCAATAGTCAGGGCCTAATTCTTACAAGTAGAAACACAAATAACCAAAAGTTAAATATTCAGAATGTGTAAGTTGCTGGGCAAATAAAAATTAAGTTTTTTTGGTTTAAATTTTATTCAAAATTAGTGTTCAGTTTGTAAGGACCACTAATCTGCAATGGGTAGGAAGCCAGTGTATCTGTAATATTTAAGAGGGCCCCCTGATGGTTAATCTTAGAAATGTCTTCTGATTCCTTTCTGTCCTCCAGCTGACCGGACATATTTATGCAGGTGTAATTGGCCATGTGACTTGAAGTGAGTTGAGATTGGGGCAATGTCCGCCCATATTTGATTCATATCACTTCAAAATGAAGTATTTTCAAAAGCAATCATTTAGTTTAAGGGAAATAAAAAGGCAATCTCCAACAAATAGCTAGAAATGTAAGAATATGGAGAATGTTTTAAACAAAATTAGACTAAAAAGTAAATGTACACACATTACAATGACATTCCTTACAGTGGTTGGAAGTGATTGCTCTAGTAAGGGACTAGTGTTTTGCCAAGGCCGTTCTTTTCTTTTAAAACAAGTTTTTGGCTGAATTTTAAAAAAAGAATAAAGTTATTTTCTCATATAAGCAAGCAGTGGGCCTTTTCACTGGTAGACATATTCTAGGATTTTAGAAATAAAAAAGAAAATAATAATAAAGGATGCAAATGATATTCTTCCCCAGCTAACGTATTTTTTTTTTCAAAAAAAGTAAACATCAGCTCCTCAAGGGAGATTTCGATTTGAAGACTGTTTATTATATCATTTGAATAGGACTAGACCTGGCCTTTTGACTTTGAACCACTACCAAATTTCAGGCTGTGAGGAAATTGTTCTACATTTCCTGACAAATTGAGTTAAGCAGACATTAAGTGGGCTTTAAGAAAACAAATGGCCATCTTTATCACAGGTGGACACTGATGGCTTAATGGGGCCTGGGCTGATTGTATCACTTCTAATGGCTTGACGGGAAGCATTAGGGTTTTTGCATAAAGAACTGGCATTGCGAACCCTGCTAACACAGACCTGTCAAGCGCTCTGTATCCCTTTGTGCACGGAAGCAGATGTTTGTATGTATACTATGAACTGGCATTAGAGCAAGCGACAGATGCCTGTATGAATGCCAGGTTTGTGAATTTTTACAGCAGGAGCATGTTCTGAGGAAGTGCAGCCCTGCCCTCTATCATAGGTAATTCCCAGTGGAACTTGCTAAATCCCAGCTATGTTTTCATTATTTGGCTTTCCTAGCAACTGGATGAATGTGTCTATCCTGAAAATGCAAGATGAGAGCCCTACCAAATTCTTACAGATTTGCAAATAGCTTGTCTGTGTTTTGAACTTGGACTTTCCAGGCAACGCTTTGCACTCTAATCGCCACCAACTTACTCAGAGGAGCGGGTAGTATTATAGTTCTCTAATTAAAACTTACTTCAGTGTTTATCTGTCAGTCCTCCCCCATGGTCTCCGTACATTCCCACCCCCACCCTCCAGGAAATGCGAATTCCGTTTGTAGGTTTTTCTTTCCTGCAACATAGAGAACTTACACTCTGGTTGTCTGTCAACAATAGAAACAGGTAGCTTGCAGTCCATTAAACAAACACAGTGCCCCCCTCACTTTTATTTGACATTTTATTTGGCTGTGACAAATGAGCAGCAGTTGGATTATAACATAATTTGTCTTGTCTTTATTACCAGCACAAAGGACACCATTCATTAATTATTCTGCCGTTGCAGCTTAACACTGACTGGAAAGGTCCCTCTTCGGACAGATGGCGGGGACGATGTTATTTATATCAATCAGCCAAAATCCTCAACAAGGATTACTGTTCCTGAGACTACAATGATTTATTTCTTTTTACCTCACCCTCCCTCAACCCCTTCTGCTTTCAGAGATTTCTCTATAAAAACGAAATTTGATGGGAATCTTAAAGCAAAGCCATATTTAACCTGTTAGCTTGCAAAACAACATGCATGCTACATCAGTTTAACTGCATGACATTAGCTGCATATTTTTTAAACTGCTCGGGATTTTTGATCTTCCATTCTAGAGCAAAAGATTAACCGAAGGTCTCAGGGTAGCAAGTTCAGCAGAAGTTTGCCTCTTCTGTGACATTGTATTGCTGTGGCCCATGGGAGTCCCCCCACCCCCCACACCCCCACCAAGGATATAGTGCTGTCAAGATTTTTTTTGCCTTTGCAGAGATGAGATGATCCATCTTATTCCAGAGTCCACAAGACTTTCTGCAAGATCAGCTAGGATGTTTGGACAAAATAAAAATAACAACTAAAACAGAAAAATCAGAAACACCCTTACCTCCTGTCTAACTTAGAGTTAAAAGAGTGAAGATCTCTGGTTTCTCCTGTCCCCACACATCTATGTAGAATCATGAGGTGGTTATGTTATTCGGGTGGCAGTGCTGGGTGGTTTACCTTGCTTGTTTTGTGTTGCTAACAATTCTGTCCAATACATGCTGATCGAGCACTAATAAAAGACTAGCCCGAACTCAGATGTGACATTCTTCTACATGTTTTTCGATAGTGCTTCTGAGATGTGGCCATTTCTCCAATTAAAATCTTTAGGAGAAGAGTATGTGCCAAAAAAAAAAAAAAAAAAAGACTATGGGGCTGAGGCACTGAAAGTTTTTTTTTTTAAGTTCTCTGACTATAATAAGGAAAATAATGCAGAAAGTTTTTTGTCTTCAGAAATTATTGGTATAACCTTGCTATCCTGATTAGTTTGCAAATATTAAAAGTCCCATCAAGACAAATATCAGCAACATGCAAATACCCTTGCAGGTTGTGATTAAGATTTTAAATGTATCCTTTTGCTTTTAGTTAATGAAAAACAAAGTCTTGGAGGATCTAAGTTGTAATTTATTAAACATGAAAGGCTCCTTGATGAAATATAGAAATGAGATATATTTTGCATTTCAAAGATTTAAGCTGACAACTTACTTGCATGCAAATAAGAGCAAGATTTGTAAAAATATTTGAAAAGAAATTATTCCTGAATGTACTTATTACAATAATGTGGCATGTAGATAAGAGAAACACACAGCATTAAAAGACATTCATTTCTCCAAAGTCTTAAAATTAGCTTCTTTCTGCCATTGTGTATTAATGTTCTTCTTCAGGAATGCAGCATATTAAAGAACTGAACAGAATTAGTAATAAATTTGTTAATTACAAATTTAAGCAACACAACTGTGTTGTTTTCCCAATATGTTTTTTTTTCAAAAGCAGAATTGCTAATGCATTTTAATCATTTATGTATAAACATTTGAGGATAAAATATTCTGAAGTTTATCAATTTCAAGAGCTGTTTATTTGCTAGCAAAATAGGCCATGTTATACAACATATATCTTATCATTTTTGCTCATCAAATCCCCATTTGCTGAATGCAAATTTTCCTGGTCTAAGTGCTCTTGCACCTCAATTTAAATGAATAATAGGATCGACTCTATTAAAATCAGTTTAAGGTTGCCATGGGTGACATATCAGTAGGGTTAAAATGAGAAAAAAAGGTCACAGAATCAGTCCTTACAACCTGTTTTTTATCATAATGAAGCATATGTAAGACTCAACGAAGGCTTAAATAACAATATGTCACTTAGGCAATACTTTAGTTTGTGGGTCTTCTTAAAAAATCTTTTCTTTAACCACAATGTATTCCAAACAAAATAAACGTAAAATTATAGTGCCATCAATAACTCCGAGAATGTATTCAGTTGCATTGAAAATTAGAGAGTAAGCTCTTATGCTATTACACAAGACTGACAGATTGCGGATTTGTAAAAATAACAGAGAGCTCCTTAAAAGAAGGAGGAGTAGGTACTTTTGCTGCAGTAAATCTCTTGCTACAAGGAACCAGCTAGGTGTTATAGTCAAATCAACAGAGCATACAGAAACTACACGCAAACATCTCATTTGAGAAAAATGTTGTGTCCTCTGCCAACCAGATTTAAAAGATCATTCACGTAGCTATTAGTAGGTATTACAAACACCACCGCCGGGCATGGGCAATATCCTGGAGCAAATCTTTGGGCAGTAGTTTTAGGCTCTTGAAAGCTGAACAAGCGAGACTTTGGGGTTACAGGAATATATATGTGATCATACATCTATGCATCTTCATATTTTAAAAGTCAATCCTGTTTATTAAAGTCGCACTCTTAATGCCGATTTTGTATTATTTATGATTCTCATTTGGATTTCACAGAATCACATTTTTGTTACAAGTGTTATATTTCCTATCTTTTTTTAACCTGCAATAAAAGAAAAAAATCTTCTTATTTGCTAAGGTTACAGTGTTAGTTTAATTTTCATAGAAGCGGTGGAATATTTTGAAGTGAGTAACATTTACCAAGTCATTAGTTTTATGCAAACTAGGAAGGAAGATGAAAGAAAAAAAATTATCAATTATTTATAGATTGTTAAAATGTATCTTAGTGCACTGCTACTGTATAGAAATGACAATTAGCCAAACTTACCTTCTTTAATTAATAATGCATACATTATGCTCTTTGGGCAACTAATCACCAGCTCTACAAATTTGTTTGACACTGTTGAAGATACCTATCGCATGGGTTAAAAAAAGAACAATGCTTTCCCAGCTGCAGCCAACTTCCAGCCTTCTAGCAATGCTTGAAATGCAGTAGCAGTTCCAGGGAGCAAAATGGTGGTCCTTTAGCTTGACACTATGAATATGGCACCGAGCTGCAGAATGCTGCCTGCCGTGCGTTTGCCACCAAAGAATGCACACTTTATCTCAAACTGGTTGCTTATGGGCGAAAACCCTCAGTCTCTAGCTCCTGTGTTAATTTCCATTATCTTACAGTGAGAAATTATTGCAGGTAAATTTGCTCTGTTGCCTTAAAGCTGCATTTATCATATCTTCTGAAATAAAATAGAAACATAGTTTGATGAAAGGATGGGCTGTGTGAAAACTGAACTGTTACCGAGAATCCGGGATGAATGGGCACCATGCTTACCACAGAGAATTCCAATCAAACCTGTGATTGCAGCAGTTTGTTGCCACGACTCTCTCAAAATTTATTTTTAATAAGATGTAAACATCTATCTGTAATATATTTAGACCAGAAGGAAAAGGACATTTTTTTTTTCCAATTGCCTGCCTCTGAATCTCTTCATACTATCAGGATGGCAAACCCAGTCCCCTATTTTACCCATAATTCTGAGGTCAATGGCAGCCACTGGTAAGTTTGTAACTTTCACATATGCTACTGAATTAACATAAAGGCCTAGGCAATCTATTTCTCAGAGATACAAAAGCATAGTATCATACTGAGCAGTATACCCAAGTGGTCAACAGGCTTACTGACATTGGGACCAGGTAGACACTTGGCTGTCAACAATTTTGTCCCAGAGTCACACACACCACATCCAGATAGCAGCTTGTAGCATTTGGAAGGAAAAATAAGACTGGTGCGGCTCCCTCACATATGGTGTTTAACAGACTACACTTCCCATTTGCTCCTCCGAAAGGTGTGCATTTTCGAGGGATAATGCCAAGTGTTCTTTGTGCTATGGTGTCTTTGCATTGAAAGGTGATGTGTCTGACACATTTTGGCAGGCTACCGTGAAGAGCTTAAAATTTTTCCACTGACTTTTACTAAGACTTAAGAGAATAAGATTGTACTTTATCAAAGGTAATAATCTGGCTTTGGGGATGACAGGGTCATAGTTCTGGAGTGAACTGAGAACATGGATTTTTATTGACGATATTCTTCACTCACTATCCCATAAAATTTGTTTTGCTGCTTTTTTATTTAAATACATACGGACTAGTAGATCGCCCACCTAAGCAGGTTTATCATTTTAAGTAGATTCTGAATTAGAGCTTTGAAATGTGGGTACAGTAAAACTAGAATGTGTCTTTCTTGTGAAATTCTCTCCTCTTTTTCAGCAGCTTTAAATGAAATGCAGAACAAGAGTCAGAATAAATGCAGGCGACTTTTCTCAGAAGCCTGAGAGAAGAACCAATTCTGTATGTAAACTGAAGGAAATCTTCATTTCTATCATGAACATGGGGTATATCCCCACCCACCATTTAGAAGGATTTCTGTTAGCCTTTTGTGAAAGATTGCTCTCATTTATTTAACTCATGCCACATGGCTTAGCTTTATAACCAGTATAGGATTTCTAGAGATTAAAAAAAATCCATTTTGTATCTATGGAAATACGAATCTGGAATTTAAGCCATAATTGCTGCAAGTTTTCCACATTATAGTATAAAATTGCGGGATTTATTAATGCTGGGCATACTTCAACAGCCCCATGGTTTGCCCTGGTCAATGGTTACCTGTCAAAATGTGGTATCATTTTTTAAAAATATTGTATGTTACGGAGAAAAATAATGTGTGGATTTTTTTCTCTGTTTTTGTTTGTTATAAGCAAAGTATTTACAATAATTTATGGAAAGTCTTGGAATTATAAATATTAAGGCATTGCCAAATGATTTAACTATCCCTCCATGGCAAATTGTCCTTAAACACTACCATTTTTTTTTCTTTTTTCTTTTTTTATCATTTACTTGTGGACCAGCAACACTTGCAGGCTCTTGCCCCTGGCCTTCTGTGAGAATGTTAGTTAGCAATGCTCATAAAAACTCAATTCATCAATGTGAACATAATTTGCTATGAACAGAAAGCTCACAAAAGGGTGAATTTGTCAGATAGACAGGTGGCCTGAGATCTCTCCCTGATACTGAATGATATGAATAATAGATTCTGGTAAATGTATGCCAAGACTTGAGCTGTAAACACAGCTGCCTCCATTCCCTTCCAGAAAAACAGCTTCGAGGACGAAAGCACAGGAACCACGGTTCCACCTGAGGACCTAAGCTTGCACACACACACACACACACACACACACACACACACACACACAGACACACACATCCCTCATTCAAGAAATAAACAACCTCCATAAAAGAGGACAGAGTTAAAGGAATCTTCATGTTTTTCCCTCTCTACACGAAAGACATTTTACAGCTATCTTGGGCAGGGGAGACTAGATAGAGAAGAGAAAGAAGAGAAAGGAAATAGATTTTCCTAATGGTTCTGGTTCCATATTATTCAAATGTCTTATTTTATAAAATACACAAATCAACAGAGCTAATAAACTTTGCAATATTATAACTCCTGTTTTCTAATGAGCAAAAAGAAGAGAGCAGGTTGGCTCTATGCAGAAGCACTGTGCTTGAAATCATTCTAGTAATTCATGGCTATTTGTCTTATGGGTTATTAAGTATTTATTAAGGTTCAAATGTAATGTAGCCTTTTCTCCAATTTATTCTGAACTTTAAAAATCTATTTTGCAAATTGTTTTCCAGGTAATGCACATACCCACTTAAGAGTTGAATCTCAGGATTTAGAAGATTCTGATTGAGTGCACCATATATTTTTTTTAGTCTTTATAGATACTGCTGCATATAGGTTGACCTATTCTGATAACATTTATAACTGACTGCCAACTGGCAAAGACAATGGATAAGTCTTAATACAGTAAAGTAGTATTTCTTAAAGTAGAATACACATATTATTGGGGGTATAAGAGACAAATTTAATCGTTATGTATTTATTTTGAAGAGTATTAAGAAAGTGTAACACTTAAAAGGTATGCTTTTATGGACAGTATTACTTAGGATAAAGCTAAATATATTTAAGTATAAAAGTCATTTGGTTTTCAGAAAAATATTACTGAAAATATCATCAATGAAATTAGCATATAGATCAATGAAGTTTGGGAAACCTGACAACCTCATTTCAATCACCAAAATCACATAAAAGATCTTATCAAATATAATTAGAATCATAAGGCCACAGAACATAGAAGAATTGTGACATTTTTAGAGTTGGGATAGACACTGGAATCCATTCTGTCCTATCCTCCCATTTTCATGGATGTAAAGACTCTGTTTTTCAGAGGAGTAAAGTGAATGACCAAGTCATCTATCTAGTAATGGACAAAAATACAATTAAAAATCAGGGCTTGTCATAGGCTAGTGGTCTTTGTCATTAGGAAGAAAGGAACAAGCGAATTTTGGCATCACATTCATTCACACTTGATTTCTAGAAGGAACACTGAATGTTCTCCTCTATAAAAGGTCATTTTTTTTCTTGACTCTTTATTGACTAGAGAATCCCTAGGACTTCTTACTAATATTTATTATGGTTTTACCAGCATGCATACACTGAACATGAGTTAAATCTGATGTAGTGGATAGCAAGGCTCTCTTAAAGGAGAGTCAAAATAGAGGCAACCATATTCTTCTCCTTTTGAATTTTCAAAAGAATTAATATCGTCCTCTCTTTTTTCACACGACTTTTCCCTTTTCATTGCACATGAGTCATACATATTGTCTTTTCTCTGATGGCGTAGTAGAACTTTGCATGCAGAAACTACATCTTGTTCATCTTTGGTTTTTAAGTTTCTCATCTCTGTTTCTTCACAGGGTAAGTCCTCAATAACTTTGTTATGCACAAATGAATTCAATTCTTTGAATCCCTATTAATATCGCCTGATCTGTGACTCTATTATCTGCAAACATTATTTCATCTTGTCCAATAAAATTCAACCCATCAAATACTTAAAAACTTTACCAAGCACCTGGTTTAAATTAAATAATGTTCCAAGTGCTATGAATGACAGAGATAATGATTTTTAGTCTTAAGGGCATATCAACTAGGAGGAGTGATATAACATGGACAAAATTAAAATGCAAAGCACAGTAAAGAAGTATAAATTTCTATGGGGATTTGAAGAAGAAAAATGTAGCTGAGAGAATCCAGAAAGGCTGCATGGAAGTGGAGCTAAGGATTCCAATAATCAAGGAGTTTTGCTTCATTCCCTACTGCAGCATCTAAAGATAAATAAAGCAATATGCATTCCCTGATTTACCCACTGATTCTGGAGTCCAAACTTATGATTTAGTTACCGAGTACACCAACCATGTGTTTCAAAATTTCATGTTCACAATACAGAAATCTCTAGACAGGCTCATCAGGTTAAATTTCCTATTTCATTTTATTGCTTTATGAGTTTTGCCTAATTACTCAGTCAGCTGCTAATTACTCAGCAGCACAGAGCCTGCTTGGGATTCTCTCTCTCTCCCTCTCTCTCTCTCTCTGTCCCTCCCCTACCTGTGCTGTCTCTCAAAATAATAAACTTTAAATAAAAATTTAAAAAGTCTTGGGGCGCCTGGGTGGCGCAGTCGGTTAAGCGTCCGACTTCAGCCAGGTCACGATCTCGCGGTCTGTGAGTTCGAGCCCCGCGTCAGGCTCTGGGCTGATGGCTCAGAGCCTGGAGCCTGTTTCCGATTCTGTGTCTTCCTCTCTCTCTGCCCCTCCCCCGTTCATGCTCTGTCTCTCTCTGTCCCAAAAATAAATAAACGTTGAAAAAAAAATTAAAAAAAAAATTTAAAAAGTCTTAAAAAAGAAGAGTTTTGTCTAGCTGGTAGACTGGGTCTCCACCGCTTTCAGAGGCTCTGAGTTAACTTTATTTTTATTTTATTTTATTTTTTAAACATCCTTTAAAAAAATGTTAATGTTTATTTATTTTTGAAAGACAGACAGATCTTGAGAAGGAGAGGGGCAGTGAGAGAGGGAGACACAGAATCTGAAACAAGTTCTAGGCTCCAAGCTGTCAGCACAGAAGCTGACACAGGGCTCAAACCCACGAACCGAGAAATCATGACCTGAGCTGAAGTCAGATGTTTAACCGACTAAGCCACCCAGGTGCCCTGAGTTAACTTTAAAATCACTGGAACCATGAGGATTAATGAAACAATGAAACAGATAACTCCTGGAACCATGTTTTTTAGTGGAAGTAAAATTGAGGTAAAATTCATACAGTTAAATGCGCAAATCTTAAATGTACAATCTGATTAACTTTGACAAATGTATGCACTCATGTAACCAACAACTTAATTGAATTAGAACAATGTATAGCACATTCACCATCGAAACTTCTATCTTTCCAATCTTCTACTCCCTCATATGCAACCATTATTCTGATTATAATAGATTCAGTCATAATAGATTAATTTGGCTTGTTCTTGAACTTCATGTAAATGGAATCATGTAGGTATATACACTTTTTTGTCTGAACTCTTTTTCTCAAGGAAATTTTTAAGATTCATTTTCTTGTGTGTGTAGTTCTTTTTACATGCTTAATAGTATTTCATTATGTGATCTATTGACAAAGTCTCCTTTTGATGAATGTGTAAGTCATTTTAAAGTTTTGGCTATAATAAAAAAATTTTTGGATTCTTGTACAAGTTTTTTTGTTGATTATTGCTCTTGGGTACATAAGTAGTACAATTTTTGAGTCATAGGTAGGAGTATGTTCAATTTTTAAGAATGCCTAACATTTTTCAAAAATTATTATATCATTTTATGTTCTCCTCAGTAATGTGTAAGAATTCTAGTTGCTATATTTACCAATATTTAGGATTATTAGCCTTTCAAATCTTAGCCATTCTGATTGGTTAAAGTTGTATTCCATTGTGGTTTTAATTTGCATTTCTTCGATGACCTGACTATTAATGTCAATATACCTTTCATGTTTTTGGATGTTTATCGACCATTTGTATATCTTCTTTTGTGAAGATCTGTTCAAATATTCTGTCCATTTTTTTTTATATATGAAATTTATTGTCAAATTGGTTTCCATACAACACCCAGTGCTCATCCCAAAAGGTGCCCTCCTCAATACCCATCACCCACCCTCTCCTCCCTCCCACCCCCCATCAATCCTCAGTTTGCTCTCAGTTCTCAACAGTCTCTTATGCTTTGGCTCTCTCCCACTCTAACCTCTTTTTTTTTTTTTTTCCTTCCCCTCCCCCATGGGTTCCTGTTAAGTTTCTCAGGATCCACATAAGAGTGAAACCATATGGTATCTGTCTTTCTCTGTATGGCTTATTTCACTTAGCATAACACTCTCCAGTTCCATCCACGTTGCTACAAAAGGCCATATTTCATTTTTTCTCATTGCCACGTAGTATTCCATTGTGTATATAAACCACAATTTCTTTATCCATTCATCAGTTGATGGACATTTAGGCTCTTTCCATAATTTGGCTATTGTTGAGAGTGCTGCTATGAACATTGGGGTACAAGTGCCCCTATGCATCAGTACTCCTGTGTCCCTTGGATAAATTCCTAGCAGTGCTATTGCTGGGTCATAGGGTAGGTCTATTTTTAATTTTCCGAGGAACCTCCACACTGCTTTCCAGAGCGGCTGCACCAATTTGCATTCCCACCAACAGTGCAAGAGGGTTCCCGTTTCTCCACATCCTCTCCAGCATCTATAGTCTCCTGATTTGTTCATTTTGGCCACTCTGACTGGCATGAGGTGATGCCTGAGTGTGGTTTTGATTTGTATTTCCCTGATAAGGAGCGACGCTGAACATCTTTTCATGTGCCTGTTGGCCATCCGGATGTCTTCTTTAGAGAAGTGTCTATTCATGTTTTCTGCCCATTTCTTCACTGGGTTATTTGCTTTTCGGGTGTGGAGTTTGGTGAGCTCTTTATAGATTTTGGAGACTAGCCCTTTGTCCGATATGTCATTTGCAAATATCTTTTCCCATTCCGTTGGTTGCCTTTTAGTTTTGTTGGTTGTTTCCTTTGCTGTGCAGAAGCTTTTTATCTTCATAAGGTCCCAGTAATTCACTTTTGCTTTTAATTCCCTTGCCTTTGGGGATGTGTCGAGTAAGAGATTGCTACGGTTGAGGTCAGAGAGGTCTTTTCCTGCTTTCTCCTCTAAGGTTTTGATGGTTTCCTGTCTCACATTCAGGTCCTTTATCCATTTTGAGTTTATTTTTGTGAATGGTGTGAGAAAATGGTCTAGTTTCAACCTTCTGCATGTTGCTGTCCAGTTCTCCCAGCACCATTTGTTAAAGAGACTGTCTTTTTTCCACTGGATGTTCTTTCCTGCTTTGTCAAAGATTAGTTGGCCATACGTTTGTGGGTCTAGTTCTGGGGTTTCTATTCTATTCCATTGGTCTATGTGTCTGTTTTTGTGCCACTGTCCATTTTTTTATAGGGTTGTTTGTTGTCTTCTTCTTGATTTGTAAGATATTTGTATATCCTGCATTTATATACATAAGGCCTTTGTCAGATATATGTGTTATGAGCATTCCCCCCCCCCCATTTGTGGCTTGCTTTTTGTTTTCTTAATGGTAACTTTTATAAAGTTCAGTACAAATTTTTCTTTTAAGGTTATTAATTTCTGTCTTGTCTAAAAAACTCTTTGCCAAGGAGCACCTGCCTGGGACGATGGGATGAATGCCAACTATTGATCACAAGGTTATGGGTTCAAGCCCACATCTGGCATAGAGATTACTTAAAAAAATAAAATAAAAACATCTTTGCCTACTTCCCAGGTCTTGAAGGTATTCTACAATATGTAGCTAAGTAGACTTGGATGTTACCTTTAAGTCCATGATCAATCTCAAATTAATTTTGTGGACGTGAGGTAGGAACCAAAGGTTTTATTTATTTTTCATTTCCTAATCACCCACTCTAGTTCTATTTGTTGAAAAGACTTTTCTTTCCTTCTTTCCCATGGATTTTTTTCTTCTTTTCAAGATTATGTTGACTGTTCTATACTGTTTTAATTTCCATATTAATTTTAGAATCACCATATCAATGCCTACAAAAATGTTGAAAATTTGATTGTGTTGAATATATAGATCAATTTGAGTAGATTTGACTTCTTTTTTTTAATAGGCTTTATTTTATTTTTTAATGTTTATTTATTTTTGAGAGAGAGAGAGAGAGAGAGAGAGAGTGTAGGAGACACAGGATCTGAAGCAGTTTCCAGGCTCTGAGCTCTCAGCATGAGTCCAACATGGGGCTCAAACTCACGGACCATGAGATCATGCCCTGAGCTGAAGTTGGAAGCTTACCTGACTGAGCCACCCAGGCACTCTGAGTAGAACTGACTTCTTACCTATATTGAATATTCTAATCCGTGAGCATGGTATATATTCCACTATTCATTTAGGTCTTTCAAATTTCTCTCAACAATGTTTTGGAATTTTTGATATATTTTTTAATTTAAATCCTTAAAATTTCAATTTATAACTGTTTGCTGCTTGCTTGCATACACATATTTGTTTTTTCTTTACTTATCTTTGTTTTTAAATGTTCATTTATTTTTGAGAGAGAGAGAGAGACAAAAGTGCAAGTGGGGGAGGAGCAGAGAGAGGGATGCTCCAAAGAATGCTCCAGGTTCTGAGCTGTCCGCACAGAGCCTGATGTGGGGCTTGAACTCACGAACCATGAGATCATGACCTGAGAAGAAGTCGGATGCTTAACTGCCTGAGCCACCCAGGCGCCCCTACTGATCTTGATCATATGATTTTTTTTTATAAATTTGCTTATTTTTTTTTTTCAACGTTTATTTATTTTTGGGACAGAGAGAGACAGAGCATGAACGGGGGAGGGGCAGAGAGAGGGAGACACAGAATCGGAAACAGGCTCCAGGCTCTGAGCCATCAGCCCAGAGCCCGACGCGGGGCTCGAACTCACGGACCGCGAGATCGTGACCTGGCTGAAGTCGGACACTTAACCGACTGCGCCACCCAGGCGCCCCTAAATTTGCTTATTATTTCCAGTAATAATAGTTTTCTTTAATAGATTCCTTAGCATTTTCTATGCAAATAATAATGTCATTTGTGAGTTATTTTTCCAAGCTTCTTCTTTTTTTTTTTTTTTTTTTACTATAATACTGGCTAGGAAATTTTGATCAATTTTGAATAAAAATCACAAGACACTGAACTGATTTTTTAAAAGCAGTTTAAAGATGCTTTACCTTAGTTTTTAGTGAGAAATTAGTCACAATTCACATAGTTTCCATATATGCATAAATTATATTTTAATTTCTATGTAAACTTAAATTTTTTTTATTTCCATCTTTGGTTTTAAGTTTGTTTATTTATTATTATTTAAAAAAATGTTTATTTTTGAGAGAGAGAGAGAGTGCAAACTGGGGAGAGCAAAGAGAGAGAGAAAGAGACAGAGAATCCGAAGCACGCTCCAGGCCCTGAGCTGTCAGCACAGAGCCCGACGCGGGGCTCAAACTCACAAATTGTGAGATCATGACCTGAGCCGAAGTCAAAGGCTTAACCAACTGAACCACCGAGGCGCCCCTGGTTGTGAGTTTAAATTTGTTGTTTAGGGTTTTTGCTTTTCTTTCATATATTTTCTGCTTAATATTTGCTGAAGTTTCTAGATTTATAAGTTGAAGTTTTCATCAAATTTGGGATATTTAGGTCATTTCCCCCAAATATATATGTAAAATAGATAGAATATCTATAATAGATAATATCTATTATCTGTCTTCAAGTTCACTAATGCTTTATATTGTAAATATCTTTCTATTGATAAGTGCATTTAGTAAAAATGTTTTTACTTCAGATGCTGTACTTTTCAGTTCTAGAACTTCTATTAGGTCCTTTCTTTTATTTTCCTTTCCTTTCCTTCTCTCTTTTTTTTTTTTTTTCTACATTTCTATGCTGAGGTTTTCAATCTGTTGACTCAATAAGGATATGTTTTCCTTAAGTCTTTGAATATATTTATAATAGCTAGTTTAAAATCCTTGTTTGCTAATTTTACTGTCATGGTCATCTTAAGTTCTGTTTCTGTTGTCTGCTTTTTTCTTGATTGTGGGCCATATCTTTTGCTTCTTTACATCTCTAGCAATCTCCATTGTATCACTATGGATGATGATATGTTGTAGGCAATCTGGATTATGTTGTCTTTCTTTAATGAGTTTAAGTTTTTATGGAAAGTAACTAAATTTTTGTCAGATACTTTTGGTCTTGTGAGGCTTTGTTATTTATATGTTAGGGTAAGCCTGTTTCACTTTTGAACACAATTCTAGGTCTTATTAGATAGTTGCAGGCTTTCTGAGGTGTCACTTAAAATTTAAAATTGCTCAGAGAGATTTCTGTACTCTGGAAACTGAAACTCCAGTGTTTGTCAGTATCGTAAGACCTCTGTTATCTTGCTTCAGTTTCAACCCTGAACCAGGGTATCTCTGTCAGACCTCATGGGGATTTTTTGCACACGTAGCACGGCTCTTAGGCACACACATACAGTGAATCGACAGATAAACTTCTGGAAGCCCCCTTTTCAAGGCTCCTTTTCTCAAACCAGCCTCCATAAATTCCAGCCAATTTAGCAGTCCTGAATTTCGGCTTCTGCCTCTTCAGCGGAACAACACTACTATTCTTTTTGGTCTCCGTTTCCCTATGCAGCAACATCAAAGTGTATCCAAATACAAAGCCAGAGCAATCATGAGGTTCATTTCATGCAATTCCCTTCTTTTATTTTTCAATATCTTAAGGCCTCTTATATTTTGTCAAATTGTACAGTTGTCTAGAATGGGAGGGAAAATTCATTAGCAGTTATTCCATTATGGAATAGCTCAAAGTTTCAGGAATCAAAGAAAAAGTAGGAATGCAAAATAACTTCTTGATATGTGTGTGTTCAACTTAGAGCTTAAACCAACTCTAAACTATGTGTTTTACCACTGCCCTTGGATATTTCTACTGTAGGCAAAGCAAATGAATGTAGATATTAATTGAACTTATTCTCACACTGGAACATTAAAGGGTACTGTGGCAAGTGGAAGAACACCCAATCTCATAAAAAAAGTATTCTGCCTTATTGGCTCAGCATTTCCTTCATTTCCTGAATCAGTGGGGCTACCCTTTTTATTAAATAAAGTGTTTTTTAGCTTCACTTTGATTTTTGACCCAAAAATACCAGTTTGCACTAAAGTCAATGTCAAGCAAGTCTATTGAATACTATATCTGAACTTTTCAGTTCTTCTTGGCCCAAATTACTCTATCATTTCTTATACCTCTTCTGAAATGAAAATCTAATCCGTTCCAAATATGCTCTGCATCTCCCTTTATTTATTTAAAATACTATATTTATTAGAGCAGACATGGCATGGCTTAGGTTTTAACTACTGTTATGTTAATAAAAATTATTAATGGGCTTTTCATATCATGAAGTACACACTACTTGTCTGTGGTATATTTAAAACTTTTTAGAAAGTCTCTATCATGGGGACCTGAATAGCTCAGTAATGATAATTCTCTTCTTCAGTTGGTGGTATAAGAGCAGAATTTCAGCCTGAATTCACACTAAACAACTAGTCTGAATTTACCTATATAAATATTCTACCTATATTTAAGCAAATACCTAAAGAAAATCAAAGCATTCCAAATAAAGTCTTAGAAGGCAATTGAATATACTGCATCGTTAAGTCTTTAAAGATTATATAGAAATGAGAATAAATGACAGACAACCTGGTTTCACAGATCTACCCCCAGCTAAACAAACCGAAGGCATGGTTATATAATAATAATGGCTGACCATAGATCATTACTGAAGCAAACTACTTGACTTTATTATTATTTTTTTTGTCATCACTATTTTGATGGGACACCTATAACTTTGTCATTTGTTTAAATACCCCCAAATTTTGCTAGGACCCCCTCTAGTATAATCTTATTTAATATATCCATAAAATGGAGGCACCTGGGTGGCTCAGTCAGTTAAGCGTCTGACTTCAGCTCAGGTCATGATCTCACACTATGTGGGTTCAAGCCCCGTGTTGGGCCCTGTGCTGACAGCTTAGAGCCTGGACCCTGCTTCAGATTTTGTGTTTCCTTTTCCCTCTGCCCCTCCCCTGCTTGTGCTGTCTCCCTGTCTCTCTCTCAGAAATAAGTAAACATTAAAAAATTTTTAAAAATATCCATAAATATGAAGTTCTTGGTCAAATCAATAATCCTTTACTTATGTCATTAAAGGCAAAATTATCTTCTAAATCAGGAATAATGCATTGCAGCCAACTGCTCTGATATGTCAAAAAGATCCACATTCCAAGGAGTTACTCCTTAGAGTAGCCAATGTGTTCAAAATGACACATTTCAAGGAGCTACTCCTTCCAGTAGCCACTCAAGTAGAAATATTCGGAGCACCACACGTGTATATCTGGAAGCAAACCCCCCACTGCTATGAGGAAACTAGTTCATAAAGCCTTAACTTTTGAATTACTGAACCAAAATAGTAGTTTCACAAAAGAACCCTTCACAGCAAAACCTAAAGCTGCGTCTTCATTGCATTATATTGTATGAACATTGCTCATAGAAACGTTCAAATATTGTTCAACCGGTAACATAAACTATTTTATTTAGCTTTCTGACACATAGTTCTCTCAGTAGGCATGCCATTAACACACCGTTCTCAAAGAAAATTTAGTTGTAGAAAGGAGGCAGTGTAGTTAAAGCCAGAACTAATGAGTATTCCTGAGAGTTCTTTTCCAGTTATTTCTACCAATGGTTTCCTTTGGCCTAGGTCTGATGTTTTACTCCAGTTAACCCATTCTTTTTAGTGAGTCAGGTCAATTTATCTGACCTGACTGGTTAAATGGAGATAATATGTTCATCTTTAGACACCTACGATGTGCAAAATAATTATTTTAAAATAATACAAATAGTTTGAAATACATAAATCAATTTATTTAGATTTCATTGATAGGACAGGGAATATGTCTGAAGATGTAAGATGGGAGTTGTAATTGTGGCCCAGAAAGAAATATGGTTGTAAGATGAACTTGAAAGGTGATGTGATCACCACCAACAACCAAACAGTGCAAATAGCAGGAGGCCCACAAAGGGTTCTGGTCTCCATTGACCTCTTGGAACCCTTGCTGTGTGCAGACTGTTAAAACTATGAAATCTGGAGTGTGTTGCTCTATGGAATAGGCAGGGGCAGGCAGAAGCCACCCTCATGTGTATCCTTGATTTTGTGTCCTTCGCACTGCCTTTCTGCTGGTCTGGTAGGTGGTGTGACAGAGAAAGCAAACTCAAACTGATGGGAGCCATCAGTCTCACTAATTTTCAAACCCAGGTTTTGTCATCTTCCAATAGAAGGTATTAAACATATTACACAGAAAACATGTTGATACCAAGAAGAAATACAGTAGCGCTAGAAACACAGAGAAAGAGGTGAGGTCTTTGCACGATGAGAGGGAAAAAAAGTAGGCGATGTAAATAAAGAAAGCTGTAATGAGGTGGAAGGCAGAGGCAGCGTTTGCTCTAAGAACCTTAAGAAACAAGAAGGGCCTTTTTAGGCAGAGACTTATTCCGAGTTCTCAAGTCTCTTCTGTTGATCATGGAATGCTTAACTGCCACCAGTGGGCTCAGTTCCTCCCTGGTGTCCAAGATCTGCCCTGACCTTAAAGTGAGCATTTAAGACACGCTAGCCTACATCCGTATGTGCGACCCAAATGGCATGTCACCTTTGCCTCTTGTCCCGACCGAAGTTTAATTTTGGTGTGATACATTGGACTTCCACTTGGTCCTTTTTTGCCTGAATCTTCATGCTGGTCATGAGATCAGATATATCCTGGGTCCTTCTAGTGACTGGAGCCCTGTCGTCCTCTTGCTGTCAGTTGTTTGTGTGAATTATAAAATATAACTTAATCTTAGATTTACCCTTATGGCTTCATGTGATATATGTCTCCTGATGGAGACATAAAGGCCTGCTGGACTAAAGCCTGTTAGTGCAGAAGAGGTTAAGTCTTTGGATCATGAAACCAGAGAGACCTGGATTTCAATCTCAGGTCTGGAAAGTACTAGTGGTCTGACCTCGGACAAGACCTTGAACAAATTACATACATTTCCTAAGTGTTAGTTTCCTTATTTTTTAAATAGGGAGAACGACAGGTGCCTCATTACGTTGTGTAAGTTACATTGACTTTATACAAAGCCTTTAGCACAGTTTTGGTATCTGGCTGGTGTTCAACAAGTCATGGGTGCTCTTCTCACTAATATTTGGATTTCCAAATGGTACCTACACTGTGTCTATCTTCAAATTTTGACCCATTACATATTAAGTTTAGTTTGATCAGTCATTCAACCTCGTGTATTCCAGACACTGTTCTGGGCATTAGTTCTAAGTCTGGGTTTCTCTCATGGGGCTCCATCCTGGTATAGGTAACAGAATTATATCCAACTATGTTCTAAGACAGGAGACATGGGAGGGGCAGTGCAGTTTAATGGCTAAAGAAGCTGGCTCTGGCACCACATTGTCTAGGTTTGAATGCCGGTCCCTTCACTGAGTAAACTAAGAAAACTTTTCCTATACTTCAAATTTTTTTCTATTCTGTAAACTAGAGATGATGATGGTACCTGTTTCCTAGGATTGCTGCAACACTTAAATTGACAGTATGCTTAGATTAGTACTTGGCACATAATAAATGCTCAATAAATGTTAGTTATAATTTAAATTTTAAGGTCTAAACTCAGGGATCTGAGGCTTATTAGAAATTTAAGTTTTCAACTTAGCTGTTGATTCCAATATCCAAAAACAATTAAAATTCTGATTGTTTCATAGAGGAAAGAAGACTATATGGGAAATTATATTTTATTCCTGTATGAATTTAATTATTCTCTTCTCCTTCCTCTTTAGGAAATGCTACTGGAACCAAATTTTGTGTTGTAAACTGGAATGATTCTGTGGCCCTCTGTGGCCTGTATCCTAGAATTTAAGGAATTGTCTATGTATTCAGCTTCAAATTGAAAGCTGGAATTGTTCTTCAAAGAATTGGAATAACGGTGACTTGAACCACAAGTGCATCAGATCTCTGGGCTTCTCTAAGACAAAAATAACTGACAGATCAACAGCAGAAAAAGGAACAGGGTGACTTATTCAGAGTTAGATGGCCATGTAGGCTGCACAAACAGGAAGAGTCAGAATACAGACTTGTCAAACAGCAGATTGCGCCTGCAAACAAAGGACCTAGTTTAAGGGCATGGGGTTTTAGAAAGGAATGCTAGTCTCTCATTTGTCTTTTCAGCTGGATCTGCATACATGGGTAATATCACCACAATCAACGATGTCATCTTTGAATAGGGAGGAATAGAAACTCACACAGAGTTTGCACCAGGGAGATCGTATACACAGATGAACAATTCATTAGTCATTCAGAACGCAAAGCTGTCGCCAAATTTTGCTCTGTATGCTAAACACAATACAATGATTGAAAATAAAAAGAAAATAGAATCAAGACAGTGAGGAAACCTTTTAGGAGGCGATGGGAATGTCACATCAACATATTGTCAAGATTCAGATGAATATTTCCACAGTATTTTCTATCCTATGAGATTTGAAAGTTAGCCTGCATATAGGTTTAACAGTGTTAACTATTCTCCATTCCAATATCACTCAATCTACAAAGCACGCCTAAAACCGTTTTTGCTTCTCGTCACTGTTTTTTTTCTTTTCTGAACCTTTATTATGATTTATTCCAAATTATGATAAATTGCATTGTCTTGAAGATTTAATCAACATGCCTCTGTTGTGCACGTACTTTCAAAGTAGTTATTATTGATAATTGTATTTTCATGATAAAATACACAGTCCTTAAGTGGGGTAGTGTCTTTCTTTTGCATGCTTTTGCATACCTCTCCTTATCTCCTCCTACTTCTCTATTCATAGCTGACATTGATGACACATTTGTTATTTCATTAATTTCTGCAAGGACAATGCAGGATTTCAAGTATTTATCATTTAAGCAATGTGATATCCTATTTGACATGTGGGGTAGGCAGAATAAGGGACCTTGAAAGATGCCTATGTTCTAACCTGAGGAACCTATGGGTATGTTATCTTCACAGCAAAAAAGACTTTGCAGACAGGATTCAATTAACGACCTTGTGATGAGGAAATTATCCTGGATTACCTGGGCGGGGCCTATCTAATCACACTGTTTCTTAAAAACAGAGATTTCCTGGTTGTGTGTGGTCAGAGGGAAATGGTGAGTATGGAGAAATATTCTGAGAGACATAACATTGCTATGTTTTGCTGGTTCTGAAGATAGAGGTAGGGAGCCATGAGCCAAGGAATGTAGGCTTTTAGAAGTTGGGAAAGGCCAGAAAATGAATTCTTCCCTGGAGTATTCAGAAGGGAACACAGACCCTCCAGGACCTTGATTTTAACCCATTGAGACCTTGTTGGACTTCTAAGCAAGCTACAGAACTGTAAGAAAACAAGTGATTAAGTTTATGATAACTTTTTGTGGCAGCAATACAAAATGAATACAATGTGGGACAAAATAAAATTTGGACACATCCCTATGCTATTGGCTATTCATCACAAGTACTCCTAGATAAGAGGTCAGGGACTAGGAGATTTCTTTCAAGGAAACATACAGTAGGCTTCTATCATTTTCTATCTGTGACCATGTAGTGCTGACTTTTGTAATTTAACATTCTTGTACTAAAATACAAGTAACTCCAGTGGGGGTGCATCACACATACAGTTCACTGGAATTCATGCAGATCTATCTGCAAACGATTGATTTCCTGAGATCTTCCCCTTGTAATTCGTAAGCTGTATGTTTTAAGGCTGATTCTTATTCTTATAATTTTTTATAAAGTCCTCCCTTTTTTCAGATGTCAGTTCTTGTCTCTGTGAAACCACAAACCATGCTTTAACTTCTCAGGGTAAAGATCTCTTTCCTGGTTCCTAAGATGCTGTCCAGAAATATGTAACTTTGAAACTTGGTTGAAAGTAATAATAGGAAAATCATCTATTTTCGTAAACACAATTGATATCCCCATTGGCTCTCCTAGAATTCTGTAGATTGAATTACAGGTTGGAAGAGACATTTAAGAGTTAGAGAATTATACAATGTAGAGGAAGGAGGGTGAAAGTACTAGGTATAATTTTGAAAACAGGATCAAGTGAATGTTAAGTAACAGGTTTTACACAGAAGAAGGTTTGAATATAGTAGTTAGCAAGGAGGCACTGAGGACCCCACCATTCCAGGTTGTGAAGATTGCAATTATTCTTGTCACATGGTGGCAAAAAATTTGGTTAGACTCCAATTTGTTATATTTTGGAACCACAGGCACAGACCATATTGGTTTGTGTTGACTGTTTCTAATGTCCTTCCATAAGAAGAATACCCATTTAAGGTGATGGGCATTGAGGAGGGCACTTGTTGGGATGATCACTGGGTGTTATATGCATGCAATGAATCATGGGAATCTACCCCCAAAACCAAGAGCACATTGTACACATTGTATGTTAGCCAACTTGATAATAAATTATATTAAAAATAAATAAAATAAAATAAAATAAAATAAAATAAAATAAAATAAAAAAGAAGAATGCCCATTTACTCCTTCACTTTCTCTTGAGGACTGTTCTAAGAGGAAGATAGCATCAATTAAATAGAGCACCGAGCACCAGAGGAATGGGCACAATACAGAAGCTTATTGCTGAGAGACTGAAATTTCCAGCATATGATCACAAAAGATCTCTAGAATTATTGAAAGCTAATACAAAGGACAAAACAACAACAACAACAACAACAACGAATAAACCAGAAGTGTTAACTTTTGAGAGATTTATTACCAAATAAACCTACACCTGACTGGAAGGACAGCAACTCCTTAAGTTTTCCCTGGGTCTCTGGGGGTGAAGATGCTGATAAAGGCTGTCCTTCACCATACCTTTCTCAGTTGTGACAACGGAAGACAAAGTTAAGTGAGATGTTTTCCAGAAAGTAGAATCAGGAGATGCCAGGCTGGTTGACTCCCAGTCACCCCACAGCCAGGGCATGGAACTCACACTCTTCCTGCTCCACAGAATACCACACATCCTCTGGACCAAGAACCACCATGTGCTTTCCATTGTTTACTTTTATAAATAGAAACATTGGTTGGAGTTAGCCCTTCTTTCCTTACTCTTGCATAGTAAATGCTTTGGTGGCAGATAGCTATCTGTTACTTAGCGAAGTCACATTATACCTGCAAAAGAGATTTTAACACAAATCTCAGATTCCTGGAACCAGCTACAGTTGCTCTATGTGACTTCAGAGAGGAGCGAGCGGTTTCAAACAGGTATGAGAGTTTCGAAGGTAACAGAGGCTGTCATGTGAGTGTTGAGTCGGTGAGTTGGACTGAAGATACCACTGACTGCCTATCCGAAGTCCATCCAACGCTCCTTCTTTGAAACAGAATTCTATTGTTCAGGAATCTATTACATGACTCATCATTTGCAGATCCCAGGCTTGATCTGGCATTCAACCTTGCTTAATCCAAGTCGATGCAATTTCCTGGCTATATTAAGAAATAGGTATGTGATTAAAAAATCAAACAAATTAGGTGAAAGGAAATTGTTGCTCAGATTTCTGGCAAATGTGCTCCTCTACTTCTCACCAGACATAACAGAGGAAGGACATGGTTTGTGTGGTTACTGGTGGTCATCCTGCACAATGAGAGCAAGGAGCATTAGGATGAGGCCAGCTCTGTGCATGGCAGAAAAGCTTTAGAATGGGCCTGAGTCCGTGATTCCATCTTCGAATCCCTGTATCAACAAATCCTCTAATTCACTCTATCTCAAGTAACCCTTTCTAGTGACTTGAGCCAGTAGATTTCCTCATTGCTTTGAGATGATTTTCTGTGGATCCAGCCAATACAATCCAGCTGACAGAGTATTTGATAGTGACATAGGAATATTTAAGTTACTCAGTAATTTATAGTAGAGAATAATTAGAATAGTAGAGAGTAGAGACTTTTGAGCCAAATAGACCTGAAATTCCACCCTGCTTTGTCCATTACTGCCTATTCTTGTCTTCTCGGAACTCTAGTCTTAAACTGGTACAATGAAGACAATTAACCTACCTTAAAAGATAGTTGTAGAGAGTAAATGAGATAACACACATAGAATTCCTGTCATGAGGTAGGTGTTCAATAATTATATGCATTGTTTTAGTGGCCAGAGGGAAAAATTGTTTGAGATCCCTCAGGGGTGCCTGGGTGGCTAAGTCAGTTAAGTGTCTGACTCTTGATTTCTGCTCAGGTCATGATCTCACAGTCGTGGGATCAAGCCCGAGTCGGGCTCCACATTGAGTGTGGAGTCTACTTAAGATTCTCTCTCCTGCTCCCTCTGCCACTCTCTCACTAACATGCATGCCTATTCTCTCTCTCAAAATAAATAAATATGTTTTAAAAAAGATCCTCTGGTGAGAATTTCTACATAGGAAGGCAGCACAAGAGGAATAGGACAATCTAAAAAAGGAAATTATGAGAAGACAATTGCAAATGATTCTGGTGAGAAAGAAAAGGAGCAGTTAGCTAAAGGCACTGATGTGACTGCACAGGGATATGTTCCATGAACTCAGATATTTCCTCAAAAATGTATATTTACATTTTTTAATGCTGATTTATTTTTGAGAGAGAGAGAGAGAGGGAGAGAAAGAGAGAGAGAGAGAGAGAGAGAGACCAGGGGAGGGGCAGACAGAGAGGGAGACACAGAATCTGAAGCAGGCTCCAGACACTACACTGTCAGCACAGAGACGGACACAGGGCTCGAACTCAAGAACTGTGAGATTATGACCTGAACCGGAATCGGACACTTAACCAACTGAGCCGCCCAGGTGCCCCAAAAATGTATATTTAAAGAGAGAAGAAATGTCTTACACTAAGAATGGATATAAAAGAGAAGTGCCAAACTGAAAAGAACGAAATCAGAAGACTTGAGGCACTGAAAGAAAATCAGCTTAAGACTCATGATTATATCCCATGCCACAGTAATGAGAAGAAATCAATGAGACACATGTAGAGACTCTATGATCATAGTTAAAGATGACAAAGAGAAAGTAAGACCGTTAAAAAACTGAACGGAGCAACAAGTCACATAATATGCACAATATGAATGGGATGACCAAAGAGCAAAATCATAGTCTACCCATTTTTCAAGGTAAATGTTAATTCTAGGAAATTTTAAATTATACTTTGAAACTTCACAGGCCATGTTGACTTGATTGTTACCTAGTTATAAAAAATATAATAAAATAAAATATCAGATAAATTTGATTCCCTTCAACCTGAATTAGTGATAAATTTCAGAGAGAAGTCATGGCAGTATAAATGGATAACTGCTCTTTATCCTGAGGTATGTATTAGGAACATGCTATGTTTCTATACAAGCATGCTATTCACAGTTTACTTCAGGGCACAGACACTACTTTTAACAATCTTTGATTGGCTTTAAATTCTAAAAATGTTTACCAGTGATTATGCTCATAGATAATATCTCCCCTTGACACACACACACACACACACACACACACACACACACACTGGTGAATACGTCCTAAGTTCTCCTTGTCTGTCAGAAATAAAAGTTTGAGAGGAGGCTTTCATTATCAAGGCTGAACTCAGGTCTGACCCAGTTAAATCTCCTCGAGAGAAGCAGAAGGACTCTGACTCCATAGGCCAGGAGAGAACACTACTTTCCCACCTAGGAGGTCTTTGGAAATAATTCACCTTCAGGTGAACTGCTTTTAGAAAGTACTTTTCAGTTACCTGCCCCCAGAGTGAAGTTCAAAAGAAAAGGGAGTAGAATGTTCTCAATCAAGATCTCTGGGCTGTGGTGTTTTCTACCACTGGAGAGTAGGTTGATTCTGAACATTATCACCTTCAGGAATAGGAAACAGTCATTTCTTTACCCAGACAGGCTTTTAATCTTGGAGCAAGAGGCCTAGAAAAGCTATTCTCACAGAAGGCTTTTCTTGCTTTTACAAACACAATCAAATTGGTTCCAGTGGAGTGGAATATAAGGAAGGGCACCTTTTCTACTTCTACACAAGTAATTGGACTAGCCTAATTAGATTGTCCAAGTGTTTAGATAGCATGGTGATGGGCACTTTATAAATGCTGTATATAGCCAAACTGGGAGCATCCCTTGTGACAGTAAGTCATACAGTTATCTCTGGTAGGTTAGCAAGATAAAAGCCAAATGCTTTTGCTATATTCCATAATATTTATTGATAGTTATTTATGTTGACACTTACAGCCATTTGTGGTGTCTTTCTACCCTAGACCTGTGGGTATTGTGGTCAAAGATGACTTCTGCAGACAAAGACATCATCTTGTATATGCAAGGTAAGCATCATTGTGGATTCCACACAATAACTAAGAAAACTATTATACCTTATAAACAACTGCCAACCAGAAATCAAGCTGCACTTAATCAGTTCAGAATTAGAACATGCTTAAAGCAGACCTGCAGTGAGTGAAAAACCACATATTGCATAGAAGTTAATGGTCTTTGGTCCTAGAAGAAAACCAAATGATACTCGCCAGTTGTTACAATAAATCCAGAAAATAGCCACACTGAATGCTGAGTTGCTTTGCTTTTTCCTTCTCAAAGTTTTTCCTGCTTCACCTGTCAAGCTGGGCATCCTCAATGAGAATGACTACAGGGAAAGAGAATGAAACTGCTGATTTATATAAGCAGGAAGAAACGAGTTCATATTTTCAGTCTATGTACTTACTTCTTCCAAGCTGGATGGTAAGCTATGATGTTTTTCTTAAAAGTTTGGAAAGCCTTTCACACCACTAGGCAGTTACATAGCATGGTAAGGCAGTGATATGTAAAAGCTAAAACCTTGCTCCTGAAATCAACATTTGATGAAAGGGAAACGAACACTTCACAATGTGAGGCTTCCGGACAGAAAGTACACGGTATGCTATCAATGCTTACAATAACATTTACAATAACCTTATTATCTGAGTAGCATACCCATTTTAAAGCTGAGAACATTGACAATGTTTCACAGCATGTAGCAAGGCCCACATCTGAACCCAGTTGGCCTGATTCCAAGGTTCATCCTCTTTTCATAACATCGTATTTTACTTTTTCCTCAAAATGCTGTCACGGGGAAATATGTTACTACCTTAACCGTCAGTTTTTCAGAACAGTTAATTAATGAGAGCATCATTGGATAAAATCAAAATATAGATGGCGGTAACAAGTAAGGTGGGAAGAAAAGAGATTTATAATAAAAACACCTGGGTTCAGACCTTGAGGTTGACAGTTTTAACTTGTCATCTTAACTTCTTGAGTCTTCATGTATTTATGAAAAAAAAATGAATGTGCTTACAATACTTATTTCTAGAGTGGACAGCCAAAAAATAGTGACAGAGAGAGAGAGAGAGAGAGAGAGAGCGAGAGAGCGGGATTTTAAAATACTTTGGGGGAAGTATGTGATACATCTTAGAATAATTTTTATCAAAAGGACTAACATAAAAATATTTTATACGTAAGGGGTGTTTCACTTATTGGGAAGTTGCTTATGTGAATCTATTGTACCTATTTTGACTGAATCAGTGGTATATGGATAACAAAATGTGTATGTATATTATGCTTTTCTCACTTCTTTTTAAAGTAAGCTATGGCAACCTCATTGAGAATGACTTCAAGGAAAAGGAATCAAAGTGATGATTTATATAGGTAACAAATGGGCACCTTTTTGAAATGTGTAAAGGCTTCTCTTACTCCATTATTTTCAATGTTACTTAATGGCACATATCTAACAAATTACCCAAACTATAATTCTGAGAATATGTTCTGCTTCCTTTTTTCTCTCATTCTTTACATATAATTTCCCTTCATTCTATGCTGTAAGTATTCAAACAAATTCTGAAGTTTCTACTCCCTAAATACTCCTTAAATAACCAATGGTTCCCAAACTGTCTCCCCATTCCCAGTATTCCTTTGTCCACTATATATATATATATATATATTCCATGCCATAAATATACTTGTCACCCTGCAAATCTCAGTGTGTGATGCACTTGTTTAAAATCTTCAGTGGTTTTTGGAGTGCCCTAAGGACAAAAGCTGGATTCCATGATAAATGATAGAAAACCTTTCTGAATATGGTAAGTGACTATATTAATTCATTCATAACACGTTCAAAATGTAATTTTTGAGCACCTACCATGTGCCAGATACTGTGCTCTGTTCTACTGCTATGGAAGTGAAAAAAACAGATGTTAAACAACCACTTGCCCCTAACTATATAAGCAAAATTAATGTAAATATCATGAATGAAGGAAAGGATTAGGGTTAGGGGATGCTAACCCAGTCTGGGGGAAAATTATTACTCCCTGAGGATGTCCTATGTCTTACCTCTTTTATTTCACATTTCTCAAATTCTAATCAGTTTCCTAAATATTTGTATTCCCTTTGTGGCATCCTTCCTTTGTCCCTTAGAATGATCTTGAAAACATCATGGAAAACACTTATTACTAAACAGGAATGAAAGAGGTGATAGGACTATAGATTCTATAGACAATCAAAGAACAATAATAAACCATGGAAAATGTATTCCAATATACTCAACAAATTAGATGAAATAGAGAAATTCCTTAATAGATCACATCTACCAACAGTCACTCAAGAAAAATTAAGATAACCCGAATAGTCCCGTATCTAGGAAAGAAGGTGAATTTTGAGTCAAAACTTTCTCACAAAATTGAAGCTAAGGGAACAGGTTTCAGTTCCTTCTATTAGGGTGAGCATTATCTTGATAGCAAAAAACAAAACCATGCAAATATATTACAAAGGGGGAAAAACTTAAAGAATTATATCTTTTATGAACGTAGATGCAAAGTCAATTCAAACAAAAGTTTAGGAAATAGAAGACAATACTGTATAAAAAGGTAATAGATCATCAAGAAGTAGGATTTGGCCCAGGAATGCAGGTTTGGCTGGACTTTTGAAAAATATATCAACGTAATTAATTGTATTAATAAACTAAAAAAGAAAACTATATGACCATCTCAGTAGATTCAGACAAACTTTTGACAAAATTCAACATCTACTCTGACAAATACTCTTAGCAAACTATGGATACAACAGAAGCAAAAACATATAGCTGGCATCACACTTGATGGTGAAAGAGTAAATGATTTCCACTCAAAGAAAGCAAAAAGACAAAGATGTCTCTGCTCATTATCTCTATTTAATATTGTTTTAGCCAGCACCATGAGGCAAGAAGAAGAAATAAAATGCATCCAGTAAGAAAGAGGAGTTATATTGTTTTAATTCAAAGATGAGATAATCATGTGTGTAGAAATGTCAGCGAAGTGCCAAAAAACTCTCGGAACCAATAAATTAATATCACAGTGTTCCAGAATATAAAAACAAAACACAATATCAGTCATATTCCTGTACAGAAGCAATGAATAATCAGAAATTGAAATACAAAATACAATTTATAATAACAATGACAAGTATTAAATTCTCAAGGATAAATATGACAAATGATGTATACAATATATAAAATGAAAATTGTAAAACATTGCTGAGAGAAATTACAGAAGATTTCAATAAACAATGAGATATAATCTGCATGTTGGTTAGAAGACTCCATATTGTTAAAATGTCAGTTCTTCCCAAATTTATCTACAGGTTCAATTCAAAGCCAATCAAAATCTCAGCAGGCCTTTTTTTTTGGATGGGTGATGGGTATAAGTTGACAAGATGATTCTAAAATTCATGTGGAAATGCAAAGAACCCATATCAAGGGCCAGGAAACTTTGATCTGCAGTGCACTTCCAGCCCACTGCCTGCTTTTGTAAAGAAAGTTTTTTTTGAAACACAGTCATTTCTGTTCATTTAAATATTGCCTATGACTATTTTTTCACTGCAATGGCAGAGTTGAATACTTACAAAAGAGACCGTATTCAGAATTCTTACAAAAGAAACTGTTACTCTGTCACTTTAAAGAACGACAACAACAACAAAAAAGTGCTGGCCCTTAAATTAGAATAGCAAAAACAAGTTTGAAAGGAACAAAGTTAGAAGACTAACATTACTTGACCTTCATATAAATTTACAGTGCTAAAGGAAGTGTAGTACTGGCAATGAGTTAGATAAGTAGATTAATGAATCAAAGTGAATAGTCCCCAAATAAACCTACAGTTACGTGAACAACAAACTTTTGACAAAGATGAAAAGGAAACTGAGAGGAAAAGAATAGTTTTCAACAAAGATTTCTGAAAGAATGGATATCTGCATGTGAAAAGGAGTGGATTTAGATTTATACTTCTCAACTTTATAGAAATACAAATTCAAAATGGATCATAGATCTAATGCAGAATCTAAAACCATAGAGCTTCTGAAGGAATCACTGGAAAAAATCTTTGTGAATTGAGGTAAGGCAAAGGTTTCTTAGATATGACACTAAAAACATCCATAAATGAAACAAAATTATAGATTGAATTTCATCAAGATTAAATATTTCCAAAGCATGTATCTGAGACAAGGCTCATATCCAGAATATATGAACAAGCCTCAAAACTGTTTTGATAAAATAAACAAATAATAAAAAATGAGCAAAACATTTGAACATACAATTCACCAAAGAAGACAAAACAACGGCCAATAAGTACATGTAAAGATGCCCAACTTTGTTGGCATGCAATTAAGGGAGAAGGAAATAAAAACCAGAGTAAGATACTTCTCCAAACCTATTAGGATGGTTAAAAGACTGACCTCCTCAACTGTTGATAAGACTGTGGAGAAACTGCAACTCTCATATACTGCTGGTGAGAATAAAAAATGGTATTGCTATTCTGAAATTCAGTTTGGCAGTTACATATAAAGTTAAATAGATATACATCTACCATCTGAACTAGCCATTCTAGTCCTCAGTATTTATACAAGAGAAATGAAAGCAATATGTCCATACAAAGGCTTATACGCAGATATTCATAGCAGCTTTCTTTGTGATAACGAAAAACTGGACAATCCAAATATCATCAATGGTAAATTAATAAGCCAACTGTGACATAACCATATAGTAGAATACTACTCAGCAATAGGAAGGAATAAATCCTCAATACACACAACTTTGATAACTTAAAAAAAATTTTTTTTTAATATTTATTTATTTTTGAGACAGAGAGAGACAGAGCATGAACGGGGGAGGGTCAGAGAGAGAGGGAGACACAGAATCCGAAACAGGCTCCAGGCTCTGAGCTGTCAGCACAAAGCCCAATGCGGAGTTTGAGTTCATGGACCGCGAGATCATGACCTGAGCCAAAGTCGGACGCTTAACTGACTGAGCCACCCAGGCACCACCCAACTTTGATAAATTTTAAAGTAATTGTTTGCGTGAAATGAAGCAGACAAGAAGAGTACGGATTGTATAATTCTACTTAGATGGTGCTCCAGGAAATGCAAATTAATCTATAATGATGGAATGTAAATGATTTGTTCTGGGGGTGGAGCACCATGGGTGGAGGGAGGGAATTATAAAAGGGCACGAGGAAACATTTGGGGATAAAATGTGAATAAAATCACATGATTCTGATTGTGGTAATGATACAATGATATGACACTGTATATGTATGTCAAATTTTGTCCAACTTACCAAATTGTATACTAAATTCGTATACCAAATTATACCTTACTACAGCTGGAAAAATCCATATGAATTGCTCTAATACTGAGCGCTTTTACTTTTAACTCTATAGCTTTAATAAAGAACATACAGCAGCAACCAGCTATAAACATCCCCTTGTCTTCCTCTGGGTAAAACCAGGAAACCTATATTGCAGTGAATCCATTGCATTTGACTTTTTCTGTTGATGACAAGGCATAAGTAATTGATGGTTTTGTGTATTAAAAAACTACTTAGAGCATTGAGATATAGGGTTTTCCTCCAAGGCTCCTCCAGGCCACCATGGAAATGTATCTCTACATTTCATATGGACAACATATGGGAATGTGCTGATTTACATGAAAATGAGCCCTGAGATAAGTACTATGTAGTCATACTTCCGGAGTTAATTTTGAAGTTAATATTTGTTTTAACTTTTTAAATGTTTATTTATTCTTGAGAGAGAGAGAGAGAGAGACAGCATGAGTGGTGGAGGGGCAGAGAGAGGGGGAGACACAGAATCCGAAGCAGGGTCTAGGCTCTGAGCTGCCAGCATAGGGCCTGACACAGGGCTCAAACTCACAAACTGTGAGATCATGACCCGAGCTGAAGTCAGATGCTTAACAGACTGAGCCAGCCACCCAGGCTCTCCTGAAGATAATAATTTTAAGGGTTTTTGTCATTAAATAATAACTAACTAGATTTCAAAACTTACGTTATAGGAGGGTACATCAACTCTAGCATATAGATATGACAAATTAAGGCAAGAATTTAATTTTGTTCCCAGTACTATAGAAATCCTCATAACACCAAATCAATTGCATTGGCAATCAGGATTTGCTACATAAAAAGATCTTTAATTTTAACCTTTTTTTAATTAAAAAAAATTTTTTTATTTATTTTTGAGAGAGAGAGAGAGAGAGACAGAGCATGAGTAGGGGAGGAACAGAGAGAGAGAGAGGCACAGAATCTAAAGTAGGCTCCAGGCTCTGAGATGTCAGCACAGAGTATGATGCAGGCCTCAAACTCAAGAATCATGAGAGCATGATCTGAACTGAAGTTGAACGCTTAACCGACTGAGCCACCTAGGTACCTAAAATTTTAACCTTCTTTGAAACAAGGCAAAGGTGCTTTCCCGTTTCCTTCTTTTGGCTATGCTTTTGACCTCGACAATGCTTATTAAGTACAGTATACAAGACTATGGGAAAGTCAGACAAAAACCTTGAATTAATTCACCATGGAACTGCACACATCGGAGGAGGGTACTGTAAACTACAGCACCACAAAACTGTAGAACTTGAAAGCAGGAAGAGGTGGTTAGAGATTACTTTGTTCAATAACCTCACATATGAAATCTGAGAGGACAAATGATTTATTTGATGTACTGAAGCTAATCTGTGTCTAAACTAGAACTTAAATCACCTACGAACCTGCTCCGTTCTTGGTAAACCATACCTGCCCTCTGTTAACCATAGTGCCATCCAATGTAGGTGACAAAAGGACCCACTAAAATTTTATCATATCATTTTCAGTGCTCCTCCAGGTATAAATTAGTTTCTGACCTCCCCCCCCCCACAAGGTACTAATTGAATATTTAGGTTACTGAATGAATGTAAAAAGAGAGGAAAAAAGCCCAAATTGTGAAACTGGAAGTTAAGCAATAATTTACTATCTTGGAAAATATTTATTAATCTTAGTAAAAAAAATAGTTTTGACGAAAGTGATTATTGTTGATTTATTCTGACAATCCCTGAAGTATGATGTGCTTTACAGGAGAGGGCATTTCACTGCTATGATTCATGGTAGTTTCCCTGTTCCTTCCATCTGTAAAATGGGTATAACCCTGAGTTCTAGTGACCCAAAGTGACCAATTCTTAGGCTGCCCAATTTTGTATTTCAACAGTATTGGTATGCATGCAGAATTTTGTCATTTTCATTTCCTTATATTAAAGGGCACATGTTTATTCGATACCTTCCTTATTCAATGACTGTGGAAAACAGACTACATCTGCTGGAGAGCAAACATTGTTTCTTCTCTCCAGATGTCTGCTTTTTCTCCCAGAAGTTGGAGAGCATTGGACAAGCAATAACAGATGATGAACACATGCATAACTACAAATGGGCAAGCTGATTGTTTTCAAAATTGGTATAAACATTTGCTCTTGGGTTGAGATTTAGCCCATAGCAAATCTTTACATTTGCGTTATAAACTCTCAACTAAAAAAAAAATGTTTATAATGGAAGTGCTGACAATGTGAAAATTCAGTCATGGTCAGGAAAGCAGTTTTGTTTAAAAATGCCATTTTGCACTTCCGTATTTACTTCCTAACCAGTGACTGAGATGTCAATTTCTTCAAAGTTTTCTTTTCCAGTCCAAAGGAGAATTTGACAACTGTTTTGAAATGAACAAGATATCTGAATTTTAGCCTCTTGCTTCTTCAACAAATACCAATTAGAGTACAGAACCACATGCTGGTTACTTAACTGGTTACACAGATGATGATGAAGAAGAAGAGGAAGAAGCAGGAGGAGAAGGAGGGGGGAGGAGGGGGAGGGGGAGGAGGAGGAGGAGGAGGAGGAGGAGGAGAATGAATGAAACAGAAGAGAACTAAGCTTGTTATTCAAGAAAGGTTTTGCTTTTCTATAATATTTGAAAAAGAAATTGCAGCATTTATCAGGAAACACTTTGCACTTTCTTGCCTTGACTACACCAAAGCACAGTGAGTACACTGACTAGAGGTGTAAGGTAAGGTCAGAGAAATCCCTTGACTTGCTTATAAGTCACTTGGTGTGGGACCAAACGTGTGATTTGCACTGTGGGGTTGATATTCAGTGACTCCAGTGAGCCGGGTTGGTGTCTTTTCTGTGTCTCCTAATGTTCGTACAGACATGGCCTTCTCTTACATAATTGAATTGCAAAGATTGCCCTACTATTCACTCACATAATGGCAAAAAAGAGTAAAAATACAGATTAGAAATAAAGGTAGAGAAACGTGCTAGCAACACATTTTACATGCAAAGGTTTTTCTTTGGAAAACCATGATTGGGGTGGAAATTGTAGAAAATGTTGTATTTGATTACAGCTCACGGTGGGAACCTCTGCTATAATGTTGGATACAAGGCAATTATTTTCATGTGAAGATGTAAAGCTACTATTTTTGACTATCCAGATTCTTACCTAGATTCTCACTTATTTGCAGGGGGTTTGAAGTATTTTTATAACAAAGGGGGAAAGGAAAAACTATCCCAAAGACTGGTTGATGTGAGTAAGCAGACTCCTCATGCCCATGTCACCATGTGGATGTGAACAATCCAGTCCTACTCTCTTAGATTCAGACATGAGAAGAACAAATGGTTCTTACCCTTGACATAAACGCACCCAGGAGATTTCTCTTCAAACTCTTAGTCTTTTGCAGGCAGATAAAAATATGTTGAAGTCTGAGTTACCCTCAGTGGGCTACTAACACTTAGAACTTGCCCAACACTGCACTTGAGCAAGGAGGACAATACTGTAAAATTTTAACAGCTGTGTTTTCCTGTATTCAAGCACACAATAGGATGCTCTGCTCACAAATAATTAATGCATGAGAGAGGGCTGCAGCTCAGAGATAGAAACTGAGTAACAAGAAGTCATTATTACTCAAGTAACAATACCCAAAACATTAGGGTAGAATATGGATTTTGCCTTTGTATTTTGTTTGTAAGCCTCAAATCATGTAAATGTTCAACCTTGCCCAAGGTTAAGAAGACTCCCACTGAGCCTATTAGTATATGAGGGGAACAGTCTGGGTGGTGGAGTATCACTCCTCAGAGTGGATTGATATTCTGAGGGTTAATACTCAGCCCTCTTGGGCTGCTAGATTTCTGGAACTATTTTGAAAAGAGTGTTATACACCATCAGAATATAATGAAAAGGGCATGTGTGTGAAAATATGGAATCCATTCTCATTTTTCCTATTAATGAGAAAAGTTAATTTATTTGGGACACTGAGACACTCGAGTGAAAGGCATACCTTGAATAAAATGGTACAATATAAACCTGAGATGGCTAGTTAATATTGCTAGTTATTTTGAATTTTTACTGTAATTGAACATCACATGAAAAATGCTGTATATTTTTAAATTGAGTGGAAAGAGCTCTGATGGACAGAATAAGAGCAGAATTAAAGATAATTTTTTTCCCCAAATGAGATCTTTTTGGCTCATCCTCTTACAATTATTGCTTGGAGTACTGGAATGTATTCTTTGTTTATAACTCAATGATTCCCATAAAGGCAGCACTGTAGCACCACATAAAATAACTATAATAATTTGTTGTAATTGAAGAAAAATGTGTTTGTGCAGAAAGCACCTCACAACCACAGTTTTAGTGAATCCTTTCCATAATCATTTGATCAGTACTTTAATGTGAGCTGATTCAAAATATACTTTCTAATAAGTGCTTTGCTTTTTTTTTTTTTTCTTAACTACTTGGTGATATCCTAATTAACCATGCTCAATTGATTGCTTTCAAAATAAGAACTAAGAGCTCTCATCTAGTCAAGTGGAAGCCAATTCAACTCTTTTACACTATGGCAATGATACATCTCACACACACTCATAGCCTCACCCACACATCCACCACATGTAGTATATTAGCAATATCATATTCGGACTTTTCTGCTGTGAGTCCGTGTAGCTTGACAGTCACATTTCTATGGATTTTTGCATCTCATTTTTCTTTTAATACTTATAAGAGTAGGTTTTAATGTTCATTTTTCATCAGCACATGGAGATTGTTTTTGGAATTTTTTTGTGTGATCACTTGACAAAATCTCACATCCAGGAAATGTGCTGTTTCACTTGGAAAAAGGCAAAAGAGTAAAAGGGAGGAAACGAACTCAAATCGGGCAAAAGGAAAATGACCATTTCACATCTTATCTCAATCGCCTCTCTCTTTTTTCTTTGCGAGTCAAAGTTAAACACATCTAATTTGGGTTGACAACGCACTTAATCATTTGATTATGAGAATGTAGCCAAGTAGCCAGAGAACCTTTGTGCACGGCGGCGTTATGCTGCGGTAGAATGGGGGATTTTCAGATCCTCGTTACTGTGTATCACATGAACACTGCTTCTCCAGCCATGTGGATAAGTGACAGTAGACGATATAATACCTAACTTAATGCCATACACAGACCTGAAAAACTCTTTTCAGCACATATAAATCTTCGTCCAGGCATTACACAACAGGAGTTTAAAATGTTACATGTAAATCATCCAGACTTAAGCTTCCTAGGAAACACAAACCATTCTCTAAGGACATATGAGACCAGAACTTCAGAAGATGCTGTCTCACTGTGGGATGGCAGAAAACGGCGGCTCACGGACCACCCTGGTGAACAGTAATCAACAATGCAGTGGCCCACTTTATAAAGGCGTCAGACAGTCTGTAAGCAAAAAGGCAGAGCCTCCAACTGAGATAGGCCCTGCTAATAAGTGGCTTCTAGTAAAAAAAAAAAAAAAAAAAAAAGAAGCCAGCTTTAACATACGCAACAGGTCTCATATCACAATATATTGATTGCTTCAGCGTTCCACCTCCTTTCATTTGGAGCAACTCCATCAAGATTGTTATCTTGTAACCCCATAAGTAGCAGTAGAGAATATCAGAGAATATCTCCATGCTCTCACAGCCTTTTGTATCTGTGTTATGGTGTTACATTTGCAAATGCCTCCCCACATGCCTGTTTCACCTGCTGGATGTGACTGCCAGGAAAATGGCACCGTGTCCTGTTCATCCTACTATCTCTAACTTTCAGTATGGCGCCTGCTCAAGAAGTCATTTCATACATATTTGGTGAAAACGTCGTTCTATTCCAGTACTTTTCTTAGCAAGCCGGACAAGCCACTTCAAATGTGTTTTAGTTTGTTTACCAATCTAACAAATGGGAATAGTAACAGCTTTAATCATTTCACACACAAAAAATTGGCAAAATAGATAATATATTTGAACATATGTCTAAAAATATTTTTACCAAATGTGTTTGCAAAGTGAAGGCTTGGGTATTTCTGGCAAGGTAAGCTGAATTGTCTGAATAATATAATTATTATCTGATATTCAGGAGTGGAGTTGAATTTGACTTGCTCTGACAGACAAAAGCCCTTTGGTCTTATGTTAAAAATCATCCCAAATAATCTTACTAATTTGTATAATTTATATAAAACATTTGACGAGGAAAAACAACGAAGCGATTACTTGAGGACGTACTGAAAATATTTCAGTTTCCTTATAATTCTGACTTTATATCATCAAAAGTACCTCAGTGAGTGCCCATACCTGCTGTGATAAGTAGACAGACTAAACCACATTTTGTCAATAGGAGGAAGTTACACAAACTGGGTACACAAATAGAAAATAATAATGTTGAAGAAAGTATAATTAATTAATTCAAGCTTCAAGATAAGATCACTGGATCCTGCTGACCCTACATGTTAATCAGTTGATTGATTAATTGCTACAATCATAATAATTATATGGTACAAATCTAAGTACACTTAATGATAGTGTAGACTCAGAGTTACAAGTTCTTTTCAATCTGCATATCTTTTCTCTTTCTTGAATCAAGAGTTGGTTTCATTTACTTTAAAGATACCTTTTGGCGTGTAGAACTAGAAAGCTTATGTCAAATTTAGTCAAGGTTCAATTTTGCTGGTCCAATTAACAATTTTAGGTCATTTCTCAATGCTCTGTTGAAAATTTAAAACAATCTCATCTATGAATAGGAATTTAGTGTTATACATATTCATCAAATTTTATTACTCTTTTCACATGCAGGAATCTCAATTTTAGGCTTTACTTTTTTTTCCTACACACACACACACACACACACACACACACACACACTCGATATAGATCATGGTATCTTCAATTTTGTTCTCATCACTCTTAACTTCTGATCAGCTATTCAGTGTTTCAGTAGCCATATTCATTTGAGTGATTCTGGAATAATTTCTCGAAGCACAAAGGTATCTTGAACCGCCTTTATCCTATGTCTACAAGAATAATACCAGGATGAAAAATCAGTTCATTGATGAGTTGTGTTTGGCCTAGCCTTCTACTGTACACAAAGCAGCTCATCATCACAACATCTCTATTTCTGTCAAATACATTTCTACCCTGTTGGTTATTTAGGTCAAAACCTGACCATGACTGTTTATCGAAGCTGTCATTAAATCTTTGTGACTTATTTCTTTACTTTTGGTAATCTTTCTTATATATGCTTTCTTCTCCTCGCCCCCACCTCTTTTAAAACAAATAGTCAAAGATTCTTAAGTCAGTGAGCACTTTGAACTCATCCAGCTACTAGATGCTTCTTAGACTTGTGCATACAAATGAATAAATTGGAGGGCTTATAAAAACGCATTCCTGGGCTCCATCCCTAGAGGCTGTTATTCTGAAAGTCAGGAATGGGGCTTCAGAATGTTTATGTTTAATAAGATCCCAGGTGAGTCTGCTGCCACTAGCCTGCAGACTGTACTTGGAGCAGCACTTATTCTATGACTTTTTAGGGGATTTTCTGAAAATCTTCTGAGAATCTTGCTCCAGAAAATACACAGATAAAAATACACACAAATTTGACCAACCTTTGGGCAGTGGGTCATAAGCCTTGTGCATACCCATAGATGTTAATTTCAGAATTTTGATACAGTATCATTTAATCACTTTACAGAGAGATAAAACTGGTTCCCCAAGTGGTTAGGACACTTGCCTAAGGTCATACTTGATTGGTAGCTGAGCGTAATACCAGGATACGACAACAGGGTTTTCTGCCGCCAATCCTTTCTCTTCAATGCGTCCTGCCAATAATCACCAAAAAAAAAAAAAATGTCTCTAAAACATAGTTTTCTGTTTTTTCACTGCTTTCCTAAAAAATGCTTAAAGGGGTTTTCATTGCTGTAGATTAAAATTTAAAACGTCTGTAGTATTGAATTCTCTGCAATTAGTTGATTTATTGGCCAACTATTTACTGAGTAGTGTCTCTGACAAAGGTACTGTGTGAAGCAGGATGCAGGATGAAGTAGGACAGTGGCAGGCTGCAGCCTTCGTGGGATTTACAATGCTGGCTTAACTGGATGTCCCTCCTATATTTTCTACTGTGATCTCAAAATGCTTTCTGTATTCCACTCAGATTCCTCACTCGCCTCAAAACAGCACCCTGATCTAAGTGTTAGAACTGTTGCTAATTTTCTATCTCAGTCTGGCTCTTCAAACTCCACATACACTGAACGACTCTTTAGAGAAGTCATTCCGACCGCCACGCTTATAGCTTTCCCTTCCGTAGGGCACTGACTGTCTTCACCACTTACTGTGCCACTAGCTCACTCACGGTTGCATACTCCTCTCCAGGCAGTTTACCTCTTCCCTCTTCAGTATCCGCCTCAAGGAATGCACTTCTTGGCTTGGGGTAAAATACTCTAATGTCAGCATCCTATGAGAAGGAAGTGCTTGCTCTCCCCTTATTTGGCTTTTGTGGAGGAGAAAGGACTGAATTCGGTGGTTCTCAAATCTGCCACACATCAGAATCACCCGAGGATTGTGTTTTCATAAAGATTTCTGAACTCCATCCCAAGCACACCGAATTAAAATCTATGAGTGGGTCTGGGAATCTATTTCCATGAAGGTGATTTGGGTTGAAACCACATTTGAGATCCCTTAGGGTAACTGATTCTGAGATCTCTTATAATACTGTCAGCTCACCCTTTTCTTACACGTTTGTTTTGTTCTGTTTTTCTTTTTTATCATTACAAATGCACTTACCCTTGGTACAGAAACTTAAAGACAAGTAAAGCAAAAGAGTACAAAACCCAAAGGCTGTGTAAGCATTCAGAGATAATGTCTGTTAATATTTTGAAATACTTTTAGTCTTTTGTCTCCTTATAAATATTTACATACATATTTAAAAATAGGTCCACAATATACACACTTATGTTCTATTTTAATATTCATTGGCATTTTACTTGGAGAAGTAATGTTTCTTACAACACAATTGAAAACTGTATAATATTTCATTACATAAATGTGCTATAATTTAACCTTCCCTAAGTTTAGACATATGTTAGTTTTACATCTTTAACTATTATAAATAAGATTTTGGAAAGCAAGTTGGTACACATTCTTGTGCATATCTGTGGAAATTCCCTAAGGTAAATTTCTAGATGTGTGATAGCCAATACAAAGGTGTGCACATTTTTAAGCCTTTTGATATATAACGAGCTAAAATGTCCCCCAAGAATGTTGTGGGGGTTCCAATTCTAAGTAGCCAACAATTCTTGCCTCACCACGAACTTTAACAGGTCTTTCATCTATAGCCAGGTGTTTTTATATTAGTAGTTCCTTCTTGGGATCGTCAAATTATACCCATACAGCATAGTTCACTGCGTGGACATTGAGTCTTTTGTTAAGGTTATTAAATGTCTATCTTCCTTGTAGGTTGTCCCAATGTTAGAGAAAAGAAGACTCTAAAATAATTAATCTTGGAAGTAAACTTTGATGAGGTGTAGCGTAAAAGCTAAAAACCTGAGGCAAGAGAATGCTATTTTCTTGTGCGATACCTTATTCTGGCCATCTGTTTAACAAATATCTGGTTCCAAATGGTGCCAATTAAAACTGATGGCAAATCTTAATAACTTCTACTTGTGAATAGCAGCAAGACCAACATTGTGCTTCTTGTGTAGTTATCTGATGGTAGTTGAGGTACCTCCAGATTTTACAGGGATATGCAGTCTCTCTCACTTTCTCTCTCTCTCTCCCTCCCTCCCCCTGCCCCACTGTCTCTGCACTGGTGATCCAGAACACCCACTGCTAAGCAAGTATGCAAAATGCAGTGCTGCTTAGCATTGGGAAATCCCAAATCTGGTGCCAAAAGATTTATAAATATAGTAATGAACCCTCTCGTGTCAAATGTGAGCACTGTTTAACAGAGCAAGTAGGAACGGTCTTCAGGACGCTTTGCAGCTGGAGTTGTTCCACTGCGAGAGAACGGAAACTTCATGATGGCAGTTGTAATACCAGATCCTGGAAAGGCAATTTACTTCAGTCTGCAAAGTAAACTAAAGGGAATGGCTGCTCACACATGGTCCTGATGCCACCGACATAAGAAACACAGCAACAGGAGCAGAGAATTAGGAATTTGGTGGCAGATGGAAAGGTCTGCGGGAAGTGTCCACCCAGCTTTGTTTGGCCCATATTCTAAAACAACTAGAATAAACACTTAGTGTCATAATTTATACGCATATCAGTACCAATAAATCAGAATCATGCAAACAGTCATGTTTATTATATTCTTGTTGCTTAATATTCATGACAGTAATTTATTTTTATAGTACAGTTTCACTGTTCTCTCCACCATTGCTCTGCATTTAAGTCTGGCAAGTTGTGTGAGCAGGAGTTCAGGTAACCCTTTGAAGACCGCAAAAGTTCACTAGCCTTATCAAGATACTTTATTGCTCATCTAATTTTCCCCTTCTTGTCTCACAAACTTTTTAACCACCAAGATGAATTCTCTGTAAATTATATAGTAATAGTACTTTGACATATAGAAAATATGCAGACTAGAGTCGGCATATTTTTCTGAACGTAGCTGCACAACAGCTTAAAAGACAGATAAGAATATTTCAAGAATTGGAAGCAGTTAATTCTTAAATTTACCACCAGCAAAATGGGTGAAATTAAGCAGTTTCCACCTGTCTTATTCACCTACTCACCAACAATCCTTCCAGCCCCCTTTAGCAGTAAACTGCTACTAATTACTATGGGTTGTTAAAGGCAGAATTGTACGAAACAACCACACGAAGCACCTTATGTTTTTATATTCACGTGGTGCTGGTGCTACAGAGATGAGTAAGACATAGCTCCTACACCAGAGATACTTAGGTCAGACTAAAGGATGGAAAACAATACTGTATTCTTCTGTACCTAGATATGAGACAGCTTTATTCAGTTTCATATTTAAAAATTCAACGGAGCTAATTCACAATTAAGCATCAGAGAAAAGACTTACAAACATGCAAACCTGGAAAATCACTTTTATAAAAAGAATTTCCCAATTAATGATACTGCCATGATCTGTGTACCTTTTTATCTGTTTTCTCTGTTTCAACAAAGATGTTAAACAGTTTTTTAATGTTTACTTATTTTTTTTTTAAATTTTTTTTTTCTTCAACGTGTTTATTTTTTTTATTTTTTTTATTTTTGGGATAGAGAGAGACAGAGCATGAACGGGGGAGGGGCAGAGAGAGAGGAGGACACAGAATCGGAAACAGGCTCCAGGCTCCAAGCCACCAGCCCAGAGACCGACGCGGGGCTCGAACTCACGGACCGCGAGATCGTGACCTGGCTGAAGTCGGACGCTTAACCGACTGCGCCACCCAGGCGCCCCTGTTTACTTATTTTTTGAGAGAGAGAGAACACGCGAGAAAGGGACAGGCAGAGAGAGAGGGAGACACAGAATCCAAAGCAGGCTCCAGGCTCCGTGTTGTCAGCACAGAGCCCAACGTGGGGCTCAAACTCAAGAACCCGAACTCAGGAACTGTGAGATCATGACCTGGGTCGAAGCTGGACATTCAGCCAGCCAGGCTCCCCTTAAACATTTTTTTAAGAAGAAGAATATCATTGAGTGTGAGTAGACACAGTATCAATTTTTAACTATAGTTGGGCTTTTTCCATTATGAACACAATTGGTTGAAATAATGAATTTAGTCCATGAAAACACATTTCCAGCACATGACATGAGAGGCAGAGCAATGTTTTCTTGTGGTCCTACCTTTCAATTAGATAACACCTAAGATGAAAGTTATGAAAAATTTTGGGGCGCCTGGGTGGCTCAGTCGGTTAAGCGTCCGACTTCAGCTCAGGTCATGATCTCACAGTCTGTGAGTTCGAGCCCCACATCGGGCTCTGTGCTGATGTCTCAGAGCCTGGAGCCTGCTTCCGATTCTGTGTCTCCCTCTCCCTCTGCCCCTTCCCTGCTCATGCTCTGTCTCTCTCTGTCTGATTAAAAAAAATCAGGGTAACCATCAAAAATGAAAAAAAAAAGAAAGTTATGAAAAATTTTATGATATTATTTCTTAATTCACTTTCTAGAAAAGGTAGTAAGGACATGGTGCCTTGTTCCTTCACACACGTTAAGCATTTTTTTTTCCCTCCATTTGCTAGGTGTGTTTGAATTGAAATGGTGTTTAATTTTATATTTAAAGTCTTTTGGGGTTCCTGGGTGGCTCAATCGGTTAAGTGCCTGACTTCAGCTCAGGACACGATCTCACGGTTTGTGGGTTCAAGCCCTGCGTCGGGCTCTGCACTGACAGCTCAGAGCCTGGAGCTTGCTTCGGTTTCTGTGTCTCCCTCTCTCAATCTGCCCCTCTCTTGTTCACACTCTGTCTGTTTCTATGTCTCAAATATAAATAAACATTAACATTTTTTTTAATTTTCCCAGTGACCCAGGCACAAGAATTGAGTACCTGTAATGTTGCCATGGATACAGAAAACCATAAAAATTTTGTTGCTTTTGTTTTAAACCATGTGGTTGGGAGAAAAATCCTTCTTCCAATAAACAATGACGGTTTATCTATATATCAACATGACTTTAGGAGTTTACCAATTTTGTGATTCAAATTAATTCTAAAAATTGTCCAAAAGTCTAAAGAATTCCACTTTTTAAATTTGGAATGCCCCTCTCTACAATTCTTCCCATCCTCACGGTGTTTGCAGTCCTTCCCAAAATGGTGTGAATTTTCTCTAATTGCCCCATTGTTCCAAATGGCCTTCCAGACTGTGCTACAAAGTCCTGACATGTATTCGTGAACTTGGATGTGCACAGACTGGTCAGATCTGCAAATGTCATAATGGTAAGACTGAAGCATTTGTAGCTAAACACTTGGGTGGGTCCCAGTTCCAGTTGTTAGGTGGCTCAGGTGAGATAAGTGAAGATTCAAAAGCTAAAACTTAAGGCTAAACACTCCTGCCTCAGTCACAAGGAGAAGAGAACAGTGGTACAGGGCTGCATTCAGGTTTCTGCATGCAAGTTTAAAAATGCCCACACTTAATATGACAGAGAAATGGGTAAAAGTGACACCTGGGACTTCAAATTTAATTTCAGATTCCAATAATATAATTAAATAACATGAATAAAGAGCTAATTAAATTTTGTGTTGCAGTAATAGAAAAGTATTGCCAGAATAAGGGAGGGAAGTTGGTTCTGTACTGATAAAGTTGTATGCTTAAAATATTCCACTGCAGTCTGATTTATGTGATGGGCTGAATGTGTTTGTCCCCCTGAAATTCATATATGGAAGCCCTAACTCCCAATGTGATGGTATTTGGAGGTAGGGCCTTTGGGAGGTAATCAGGTTTAGATGAGGTCACGAAGGTGGGGCCCTATGATGGAATTAGTATCTTTGTAAGAAGAGGAAGAGACAGAAGAGACCAGAGCTTGCTCTCTCTGTCCACCATGTGAGGACACAGTGAGAAGAAGTTCTCTGCAAGCCACAAAGAGGGCTTTCACAGAACGGGATGCTGGCTCCCTGAGCTTAGACTTCCAGCCTCCGTTACTGTGAGAAATACGTTTCTGTTGTTTAAGCTACTCGGTCTGTGGTATTTTGTTATGGCAGCCTAAGCTGACTAAGAACATTTTCAAATTTTACAGGGGCATGCTTGGAGGAACATAATCTTAGTGATGAAGGATCTGGAAACATTACTTTGTGAGAATTATTGAAAGAACAGAGAAATGGAGGTGAACACTGAATAGAGGTTGCAGCTTATGTTTTAGGTCTTCTCAAATACTAAGGGACTATCAGCATCTTTCTCAGACGCTATTTGGATTCTGACATTGACCGATGTGTTTTCTAGTTAAGCTCTAGCTGTTCTGTCTTTCCCCTTTGTGGAGGACTTTGAATCTTCTGCTCAGCTAACACAGCTCCATATTCATTCGTTCAGCAATCCAGCTCTCAGAAGCACTGAACATTACAAATTCAAGCATAACAGATAGGGTTTTGAGGTGTTTCTGTGTCCAGTATTTGCTCAGGATCATTCCATTTTTTTCCCCTAAAACATTTTTAAAACGGAGCACAAAGAAACAGAAATTTCCAAAAGAAAAGTCTGAATGAGGTAATAGTTCCTTCTTAGGTGCCAAGTAGATATTCAGAGTATAATACACAAAAGGTGTCAAAGAACTGTCTTACATTGTGCTCAGATATGGACTTGCAGGAAGAGTTCCCCGAACCATTGATTTTGTCTGTTGGTAAGGCAGTATCAACCCTCCACCAGCAGGACAGATGGCAATAATTAGGTCTGCTCACCCCTTACTTGGCAGAGGAATGGATTTGAGATCCCAGAGAGTCCACTTTTCACCAGCTGAACACTCAAAGTGAGAAGAAAAGAGAAAGGGGCCAAGAGCTGACTGGTTAAACAATAATCATGGACTCAGGGTGTTAGGCATTTGACCTTTCAGAATTTCCAATTTTATGAAAAATAAAGATGTTGCATGAAATAAAATGGCGACGGGGGGCTGCACATTTAAATGGAAAACTAAAAGTCAACAAGAGGAAGAAACTCTCATGATTATCTGATAGAATTTTTTTATAGGTCATGGATTTAAAAAAAATTAATGTTTTTACTTATTTTTGAGAGAGAGAGAGAGAGAGAGAGAGAGAGCAAGCCAGCAGGGGAGGGACAGAAAGAGAGGGAGACACAGAATCTGAAACAGGCTCCAGGCTCTGAGGAGTCATCACAGAGCTCAGTGCAGGGCTCGAACCCACGAGCTGTGAGATCATGACCTGAGCCAAAGTCGGACGCTTAAAGGACTGAGCCACCCAGATGCCTCTATAGTTCATGGAGACTTTTAAAAACATATTTTTGCCTTTTCTTCCAAGCATATTACTTTTGCTTTTAAACCCAGCACAGCTATTTGTTTTCTATAAAAGCATACCCACTCTCCATGTGTCTGTTTCCCAAAGTGTAGGTAGAAAATACAGAAGTCATTCACTAGGGGAAAATTCCATTCTCCAAACCATGCGGCAGTTCTCAGTGTGGTGATTCTGCAGTTCTAACCTGAGCAGAACTTCGCCAGGCAGTTACAGTACTCCAGCAGCCATCATGTCTACAGTTGAACGCTCCACAACAATATGGAGTGAACCAGGTGAAAAAGGCCACATCTCAGGGAGCCCACGATTGTCCTGAGTGTTATTTGCAAACAATTGTTTTATGGATAGAGAGGTAGAGGACTAAAGTTCAGGGGCTTGAGCAAATAAGAGCATGTAACATGTGTGCGATTCAGTTAAGAGAAAACAGGGTAGGCATCAGGTCTCATTCCATAGCAGGTTTTGAAAATACCTCACAGGAGGTCAATATGGAACTTCTCTTAAGATAGTTGTAACAATAAAATGATAATAATAACAATAGTTATAAAAGTTTTTCATTTTAAAATCTAGAATATCATAAAGCGTGAGAGCTGAAAAATAAAAATAAAATATTTCAGGTCTGGACGACATGTGTGTGCCCATGCATATGGGGAGGGATGACTTCTTGCTTGATATGATTTAGTTGATAACTTTTTAAATGTTTTTGATTGTGAGAAAGATCTACAATGTTAGAAATATTTGCACAAGCTGGTGTATAGATTCCCCTGCCACACCCTAAACTCCTCACCTACCAATGGGTGTATCATTTTCATAGGCTGAAACATAGGGTACACTACCAGACAGCTAATTTTCCACCTGGGAGATGACTTTAGTTTGTAGCTGTCTCTTCTGGTGCCACTGTGAGTGTCACAGATTACTAACACTAATATTTAATAGAAACAAGGCACTGTCAAGTTGGAGAAGCAGGCTGGTCTCTGGGTTATGATTAGGCTGTATGTCCCATAACCAAGTGACAGACTTTGGATGAATCAAGTGAGGTTGGGCCTAGAAATGGTTGGTGGAACAAATGACAAGTGCCATGAGATAAAGAAAGTGGAAGTCCCTGGATTGTGAAGCAAGAGAATATCTTGTAATATTATCTTCAACATGTTTGGTACGGTCAGGAAGTCTGGAAACAAATACTAAAGCATAATCAAGATGGTCATATGTGTCACTTAAGACAGCTTTCCTGGAGGCGTGGAAAGATGTGGGCATGGACAGAAAGGTCATTTGAGAGTGTGGTCTAGACTGATTGTACTCTAATTTAATAGTACTAGCTAACATTCACTGAATACCACACGCCAGGAAATCTGTAAGTAAGTGCTTTGCTATGGTTAGCATTCCATTAAATTCTTACAATCCCCACAAGAGAGGTACTATTTTTACATCCATTTTATAGATGTGGAAATTGAGGTGTGGAGGTCAAGAACTTGCTCAAAATCTTAACAGGTAGTAAATAGTGGAGTCAGCATTGGAATAAAGGTGGTGGTATGTCATGCAGGTAAAATTTTGAGCTTAGTTGATGGGAGTAGACCTCACTGAGAAGTCAACATGAGTGGCAATCTGCAGATGTGCCAGCGGTAAAGGAACTGGGCGAAGACCCTCAATGCACTGGGGCTGTTCAAAGATGAGCCAGGACACCAGTGGACTTCAATGAGACTGGCAAGGCAAGAAGAGTGAATAATGAAGTCTTAAGAATTTGTGGGGGACTAGATCATGTAGGGATTTGAAGATCTTGCAAAGAACCTGGCTTTTCTTCAAAATGAAATGGTGAGCCAGTCGCATTATTTAGCTTCCATTACTAGAACGATGCCGTATTGGGTGAGAGAAAAAAAAGAAAACTTGCCGGGCAATTAGGAGCAGACATTCTCCTCCTGGAGATGTGGCCGGAATCAGAGTTGGCAGTGGGTGGGCAGGCAAATTTTCAGAAGACGTCTCAGTGGTGATCACAATGTGGTGTCAACCCAAGAATGTGAAATGAGACAGGAGCCTCAGTGTAGAATAAAAGGCCACAAACTCTCAATTTCATTAACATCTATTGATGCAGTGAACCTGATAACAGGCAATGAAAACCAGTCACTTCTATCTACCATTAGAGGAATGGCTCAAGGTAATGGTTTCCCACTAAGATATCGAGGAGAAATTCTGCCTTTTGCTATATATTTTTTAAAAGCACGTCTATCCAGTTGGAGCAGGGATGCTCAGGCAGCTGACTCATGAAGGCCGACTGGCTGATTGCTCAGTTTGAAAAGTTTATTGCTTTGCAAGTGACCTCTTAAGGATATGGAAGAAAGGAGTGCAAGTAAAAGGAAAGTTTTAAGGCAAAGCAAAAAGGCAAGCACCACATTTCCTAATGGAGCTGATATCTTACCACTCAATTAATTTCAGAGTCAGGGCCCAATCTGAGTTCTGAATCACCTTCTAGTTTTACTTATAAAGACTTTTCATTAAGCCAAATTAAGTAGATGGAGGTCCAGTTGTTTATTATCTAGCACTAAACCATTCTTACAAAAAGACACCTGTGCAAGCCATTTGGCTCTAGTCAACTATTTTTTTACAATTTAATTATGAATATAATTAGAATGAGTTAAGAGACAGGCTAGGCATCAGCCATAAAACTTCCAGTTTGCTAGAACACACACATAGACACACACACACACACACACACACACACACACAAGGATTAAAAAGCAACCACAACAAAAGCCCCCACCAAGTCTGTGAGAATGTTAGCTTGCAGTGGAAATGTTAGTGGAATGGAAGTACTTGTAACATCTACCTTTATTTTAATTTCAAATTTCCTTGAAATGGTGCTGTAGAGGATATTTTTATACTCCATTATTTTATAGCTCTGGTTTCTTTAGGGTGACCCTTTAAAGCCTGCTTTTTGCTTCCTACGGTTTTAAGGCAATTTGTCACTATCATGCATTCAATGTTTAGCAACTGTTTGTAGTCAAGTGCCTTGCAAGCTTTGTTTCTTTTCTCCCAAAGAGTGTCATCACGGAGTTGATGATGCATCAGAAATAGTTTGACCAAAGGGCAAGATAAAGTCAAGAGTAAAGAAAATATTTGCAAATATACTTGACTGGCTTCCCCCACCCATCCTCCCAATTACTTATTGAAGGCATACTTGAAGGTAAAATGGCATGATGGCCACAGGGGAAAAAATAACATTCGAACATGCAATAGATACTTTCTGCCACGGGGCAATGCCTTTAATTTAAATCATTTTTATATGAGGATAATGTGACTGACAGAAACACAAGACTATGAGTTGTATTTTAGGACTTGCATGGGATATACTCTACCTTTGGTGACTAAAACTTTGCATTTTAATGGTGTTCAGTTAGTCTTATGAATTTTAGGACTTGCATGGGATATACTCTACCTTTGGTGACTAAAACTTTGCATTTTAATGGTGTTCAGTTAGTCTTATGAATACTATTTCTCACAATTTGTTCTACTGCTTAATCAGTGTTTACAAAAGCTGAGCATTAAAAAACATATTGCCTTTAAGTGCATGCGTGACAACAGCTTTTAAACTGAAGACTTATATGGAACATCATTACTGTTTCAGTTTATCACTGACTTGCCTAATCTCTAAGGGTTATACACATATATACCTATGTATGCATATGCACATACATAAAAAACATGATATATAATAAACATTTTATATATAATAATATATAAATACTACATATTAAAAATAAGTAGTATACATGTATACACAGAAAATATTTGCTTCAGAAAACTGGAAAAGATGACAAAGGCATTGATATTAGAACCATAAGGTCATTGTGAGTACGTGATTAGCATCGATTGAATTCCATGTAAATATACAGAGCATTGCTTTGCTTAGGGGTGGAAGGAAAAGTAATTATTTTTGTACACAAAGGGAACTTTGGAAACTCAGAATACAGCAAACCAACAAATGCAAACTCACGTGTTCTAATGAGAGCACCTAAGAGCTGAGGTGAAGGTGCCCCAAATGAAATTATCAGATATTCCTTGAATAAAAGATCTTTGACCCAGGCTGAAGGCAAATCCCTAAGCCTATCCTTCACAAATAGGAAATAATACAGCTTGTAAGTAAATTTATGAGGCAATTTCTCTTTACTTCCCTCTCATCTACTAATCAATCAATAGTTTCACTGTCATCTCAACTCTGGCGATCATTTGGATTTGAGAGAAGGCAGATGGAAATGGATAGACTAAGAGCCTTTGCCGCATGGAAGGAAAGCATGGTGCTATCTTCACGTAAGCTAAGAGGGGTGGAAAGTACGTAGTAAGTGAAGATATGTCTCCATAAAAATGTCTAGACCTCAATTCCCAGAGCCTGTGAATGTTACCAGACACAGTAAAAGAGATCTTGCAGATGTGATTAAGATAGGGGCCGTGAGATGGAGGAGTTAGTCTGGATTATTCAAGTGGGCCCAATGTAATCACGAGGGTCCTCAAAGGTCAAAGAGGGAGGCAGAAGAGAGTCAGAGGGGGATGTGGCTACAGAAGAGGTCAGAGTGATATGATGTAATGCGATTGGTGCCTGTGAAGGTGGAGGCCGACACCACTAGCCAAGGCATGTGGGCAGCCTTTAGGTGTTGGAAGAGGCAAGTAGATGGATTTTCTGCTAAAGCTTCCAGAAAAGAATGCAGACCTATTGACACTTTGCTTTTGGCCTAGTGAGAACAGTGTCAGACTTCTGTCCTACAGAACTATAAGATAATAAGTCACTGTTACTTTAGGCCACTGAGTTTGAGATAATATGTTATGGTAGTAGGAAACTAATACCCATGTTCTCTGGAAAACAGTGGTCTTAACTCAGAAAGCAGAGAGAAATCCCTGGTGAAGCACCCTGAAGTGGTCTTGGCTTGTTGCATGTTACAATTTGATACAAGGGAAAAACTGCAAAAAGGAATACTAATAAAACTCAAGCTTGAAATAGTTACTCACATGAAAGAGGAAAATAAACACTGCGTAGAGCTAAATAAAAGTCAAAAGGGGATGGGTGAGCAACTGGTCATAAAAATAATAAAGGGTTAAAAATGTATTCAGAGAGGATAGCATTAAAGCATGGATGCTTTTAATGTTGAGTAGTAAATACTGAAACATTGCTCATCCTTGGAAAGTTCTACCTTACTTCTAACCTAAAACTCCACTATCAAAATTTCTGATCATTAAACTTAATTCTAACTTTGGTTTTAAAAAAGAAAGAAAAAATTGGTTGTGGTCTTACGTAGAATATATAGGTCTTATATAGGAAGATGTAATAGACAGATTTTTGGCAACGGCTAGTTAGTTATCCTTCGAGTAAGATTTCTTCTAAATAGTCCCCCAAAGGCAATGTATGATGGTGGAAAGTATTTATGTTTTAGAGTCTGGAGTTGAATGCTAAATCTAATCTTTTGAGCCATGTGAACTGGAAAAATATTTTATGACTTGCTTTACTCTTCTGAAGAACTTATTTGAAATCACTTACTGAGTACCTAATACAGAGTAAGGAAAATGTTATCCTAGTTAATTCTCACAGTAACTTTAGGAACTAGAAATTATTTTCCACATGATCTTTCTACTTCTCCAATATCTCCTGCTTTGTTATTTTGAGGATTAAATGAGATAACTGTAAAAAATGCCAACAAGTTTTTCTCTTCTCTTTCCCTATCCCAGGGACTTTGGAAAAATGCAGACATTAAATCAGAAACGACTATTTGTTTCTATTCTTTGGTTGTGTGGAGTTATCAGAATGAAAAAGATAGAAATAGAGGTAAGCTTCGGACATTTCCTAGGATTTAGATGTACTAGAGATGTCCAGACCCCCGTAGGACTTTAGCTACAAGATTGCATCACCGATCATAAAACTCGATAGCTGTGTTTTTGTCTTGAGTTCACTTTCACAGTACTAATACCGCTTTCAGCACAAGTCACTTCCAGGGAATTAAGTCCTTGCAGTCAGTGGGTTAAATCCCCACGAAATAACCTGCAGGTGACCCAGTTGCACTGACCTCAAATATAGAATTTCAGATCAATGACTGCAGTACTTGGATTCTGAAATATCAAACAATCTCTGGTGTTTTTGTTACCTCAATGAGTGTTATCAGACAGGGGATCACTATGGCAATTACAGGTTCTTATCATATTAATGTTTGTGTCTGGCCCGAAAAGAAACTATTTAAAAAAGTAAATGCCTTCTGTTCTTTTTTCTCAGAATATGTAATGGTGACTTTCAAACACATAATGAGAATTAACAGTAATTCAAATAGCACAAGTGGTCATTAATTGCCCGTACATGAAATAACATTTCCTCCTCAGAGGGCGAAGCATTCCAGTTGAAAGTGGAATTCTTTTGGTCTATTCACTTTTTAACTCTGTCATGAAAGGAAAACAGATCTCCCAACTTCTTCCAAATAAAAATGTTAAGCCTTCACAAACTAGCATTGGGGTTAGTGAAAAAGAAAAGGGAAATGATGTTATAGGTACATGAACCGTAACATTGACTGGCATGGTGTTTTGCTAGTGTCTAACCAAAGAGTAGGAACCACTTCAAGTATTTACACAAACAGAGGGAATTAGTTCGATGCAGGGAACTGGTTACCCATATGATGAGGAAGTTGAGAGCCAAACAAGGAAAGAAAAATAACCAGGAAACTAGCTGCTGCAGGAAGCTACTACCAGGCTGGATAGGAAAAAGACAGAAGGATTCCCACCGCAAGATGGCAGCTGGAACCAGAGTGGGCCTCTCCAGTCAAAGCTGAAGCCACGGAAAAGATGGACCTTCAGGTAAAGAACTATCTGAGGCAGGTGGGTGGGCAAGGGAGAAGGGGTGGAGGATAACCTGACACACTAGCTGGCCTTTTCCTTCCCTGCCCCTCTGCTACCTAATGCCAGGGCTTACACTGGCTACAGCAGTAGGAGGCCAGCCCTCAAGAGCACCTGGGCAATGTAGCTGGCTGGGGTCAATGCTCGTACATTATAGAGCACAAAGGGAGGGGCAAAGATCTGATGGCCAAGAGCCCCAGAGCCAGCATCTACGGACATCTTTCCCATGAATTTCCTTTACCTGGTTGGTTTCTTTTCATGAAAAGGCCAAGAACTCGGAGGCAGGTCTCCTGAGCTTCTCGCTGTATAGATTTTATGGGAGGCAGTGAGACCTATGATAAAACCCATCACCTCTCTGGGACTGGATATGAGTCTTTATAGTTTTGAAAGATTTTTTTTTAAACTCAACTGGCATGCAGTGGGGTAAAAATACCTACTCTGGTGTAGTTTTACCACTGTCAAAAAGTATGTGGCCATTCTCCCATTGCTTAAGGATATTTAAATATGAACTACCAAGGAGTTTAGTTGAGTTTATAACACCAAAACTGACTGCAAGATTCTGACAAAAACACATAGCTTAGTAAGCATGTTTCTTCCAGCATTGTTACATATTTCTCCACCGTGCTATCCGGTTGGTTAGTCCTTCCATTTTACGCAGTAAGAAATAATAAGTACTGGGGGCGCCTGGGTGGCTCAGTCGGTTGAGCGTCCGACTTCAGCTCAGGTCGCGATCTCGCTGTCAGTGAGTTCGAGCCCCGCGTCGGGCTCTGGGCTGATGGCTCAGAGCCTGGAGCCTGCCTCCATTCTGTGTCTCCCCCTCTCTTTGCCCCTCCCCCGTTCATGCTCTGTCTCTCTTTGTCTCAAAAATAAATAAAACGTTAAAAAAAAATTAAAAAAAAAAAAGAAAAAAAAAGAAATAATAAGTACTATTTTGAGTTAGGCAAAACAAGGTCACTGAGGTTGATTCTTCTTGCCTTAAACAATGATAGAAAAACTACCTCCGTTGTAAGATCAAGTGAAAGCAAAACTACTTCCTTGTTTCCATATTGCATTCTCAGACAAAGTTCGACTGAAGAAACACTGTTAGCATTTGTCTAGGACCTTACATTTTTTAAGGACTTTCTTAAGCACCATCTCGTTGGTTCTTGGCATAATCCATTTTATAGGTGTTGGCAAAAATCCTTGCAATAGCCATCAGTCACAACAGCATGATACCACTTCAACTCTGCCTTGTTCCATTCTGACTATGCCAGTGTTTCTGAAATTCTGTTGAGTGGGCGTTGAGTCCAGGATAGTGCAGAGATGGTCTTATTCTTTGTGTAAATCCAAAAGACATGCCGTCACATGGGTTCTAAGGGCCTGCTTCCCCTATCTCTTAGGTAGGAGAATGGCTTGCCTTGTATCTTTAGAATCAGGTGGACTAAAGGAAGCTTAAATGATGGGTATCTATATCACAACCCTCATATCAGCATAGGTGCAGGTATGCTTACAAATAACATAACCCTCACCTAAAAGTCTGGAGACCATGACATGAAATTTGTATGGCTTCTTTAAATATACATAATCAGAAAGAGGTACCCCAATGCAAGTTCCCCAATTTCCTATAAGAACACTGTGCTAATATTGTGTTAATACTAATCTTTCATGCTCACCACGTTCCAAGCCAGTATCCCAGAAAAGCTGTTATGGAAATGCATGCTTATTTAGTTATTTTCCTTATTCCTCCTTTTAAAAAGAAGTTGAACCTGGGAACCATAAAATATTGTTCTTCTTGAGAAGCAGAAAGAACCATGACAAGGGATAAGAGCTGCAGCCTCCCCTCAAAACCCATAGTTAAGGCACTGCTACTGTAGTCAACAACGGCAACAATCACAACAACAAAATTGTGAGCAGACAGCAAGAGAAAGATCTTGGGAAAATAAATTCTGTTGCATTCCTCTTGATATCATTGTTCTGGAGCTTTAAACAAGTATGAAGACTTGTGGAGAGGGAAACAGAATAAAAGGGCATTTTGAGGGGCTGTTCTCCAACAAGGGGCCCCCAACTCCCCACTCCCACTAATGGAAATACTGTACACACAATCATCCAATATCTGACCTCCTAAGCAGAACATTTTTTTTTTCTTGGAGATTTTTCTCTTGGACTTTAATTAAGCTCCTGCCAGGCTTGCAAACTTTTTAATTTTACCTTTCTTTCTTCTTACTTTCTTTTTCCTCCTTGAATCAGCTTGCTAGCCAGGAAACTTTTTCCAAGCTGTCACAATTATAGTAAGTGTACCCTAAGATATTAAATTAGATGTACCGGTAGTTGCTTCTCCAAGCATCAATAGCAAAAGTTTCCTTGCATTTGCAAAGATTTTCATTGATTCATTGATTCATTCATTCATTCACTCTCTTATACTTAAGTGTGTGTGTTACAAATGCAAAAACAATAGAAAAGGAAGCTTTGAGGAGTGTACAATGACTATTGGTTCGTATGTGACATAATTCAACCTCCTACAAAGTCACCAGTTTAACAGCAGAAACCTGCCATTACTTAATTGAATCTTCTTACACTGCTCATAAGCAAATTGTAGCTGAGTATTTACTAGTATTGCTGGGTGAAGGATGAGGGAGCCTTGAGAAGGTGATACCTCAGTTGATGATTTAACTAACACCTCTTCAACGAAATGTAATGAGAGCCACTTAAATTCTTTTTCAAGACGCTTTTGTATGCAAACTCATTGCCAATTCTGAAACTCTCAAGGCAGGGACTGGGAATGCCAAAGGTGATCCCTCTAAAACAGATTCCGTGAGAAGCTATTTTCATTTGAGGTTGTTTAGTTGAAAACTGGCCACTCTAAATAGGTTGCCCTATTCACTAACAACAAAGCAAAACCAGAACTCAAACGAAAACACCTCAGAGAATATTGCAGGACCAGGCATCAAAAACACAAAACCAAAATGAACCATGTGGAGCACTAGGGATATTACCATCTCCATGATTGCTATCATTGTCATTCTTACTTGTTTACTTAATAATTCCATGCTGCCAGGTTACTCCACCAAGCGCTCCTGTCTGTGAGGTTACTTACTGATCGCTTCCACAAACCGCTCAAAGAAGCTGTAAGGGAAGAGCGGCTCAGGCAGCTCCCGGAAAAACATCTTCAGTGCTCCGGTGACAACGTGGATGTCCTCCCACTGGCTGTCGTCCAAATTCAGCTTCTCTTCTGGGAAAACACGAGGAGAAATGGAACAACTGGTTTTAATGAAACAATTACAAGACACTAATTATTATGTTAATGTTTGCCTACTATCATCAGCAACCGTTAACAGCCTTCTGCACCTAGAGGTTTGGTGCTGTGCGTGGTTTTTTTTTTTCCCTTTTTCCGTACGAAGGGAACATTTTCAATGGAATACCATCTGTAGGAATGCAGCTAACAAAAAAACAAGAGACACAAAGAGACAGTGCCATTGACACAGTATGTCAGATACATTTATTCCCATAATGCATCAGTATGAAAATTAGCATCACAGCTCAACATGATTCAAAGCTATTTGGTTTTGAGGCCGAGGGGCTAAGAGTTGCCAATGATGGCCGGCTCAAGGGACCGGCCTAAAGGCCTTGCTGAGCCAACAGGAGACATATGCTAAACACGGCAATAGAAAATGAGTTATTGCTTTACATGTGTTAGCCTTGCTATGTACAAGGGAATAATGGGTAACACTTTTTTCCCTTTTTTGCTGAATATAAAGTCAGCAAGGAATAGAATACTGAGTGAGAAAGGATATTAATTCCTTCTTACTGCTTCAAAAATATCTTTTTTTTTTTTTTTTTTTTTTTTAGTTTTCATCTCAGCGAGGAAAATGTGCCCAGCAACAATATTAGACAGACCCCTGTTGGCCTACGGAGGCTATGCAAAGCTGTCAAAAATGATAACGCACTAAAGACAAACCACAAGTGCTTACCCACTCCGCCTACAAACAACAGAAATGTTTGCTTGGGAAGCTGGAGTGAGTTGAGAGATTTAAATATTAAAGGATGTAACTGCCAAAATGAAGTTTTTAGAAGAAATAAAGAGACGCTGGACAACTATTTTCTTCTTGTTCGCCCTCAGAATGAAAGTCTGGAATCATTCTCACCCAAGAAGTGAAGGTAGCAGGATCTGAAAGCAACATCTTTACATACAACTGAAAGGAAGCAAGGCACGCAAGCATTGCTGCTGATCGGTAGTATTTGCCTTTGTAAACATGCGACATCAAAGCGCTTTTGAATTCTAGGTGGAACAAAAACTAAAGCTAATCATTTTTAACAGCCTGAGGTTAACTGAGCAGCCTAGTCTCCTGGCCAGAACTTAACAGGCATTTGGTCAACTGGATTTTTTGTTTCTTTACCAATGTCTTGGGCTCAGGTTCACATGCCCCCTCTGTGTCAGTTTTATGAAGCAGAGGAGAATTTGCACCAAAAATGTGAGAAAAGCTGAGAATTGTCACCATAGGGAATCTCGGCATGGGTTGTTTTGCCAATAGTGTTCACGTCCTTTTAAAATCTTAGCTGTAATCTTTATCAGATCTCTTTTTCTAAATGGACTATTATTTCCAGGGCTGGTAAGTGGCGTTCCTGTTCAATAGGATGTTTGCAAAGAGAAGGAGAGAAGGTGGATCTGTTTATTTCAGATGGGCTATTTTCTTCTCTTTCAGTCTTCATGCTTACCTCAATCATAACACAATAATATGATCCACAACAAAATCAGCAGAGGAGACCTTCTTTCTGCCCTGCAATCATTTTTGATTGATTGTATTTCAACAATTAGTCTTTTATTTGGCTACATACTATTGAAATAGGCCGACAGCATCTTAGCAGGCCAGCTTTAAACAGTCAACTGTTAACAATAGCATCAAAAAGGGAGACCTGATGGGGTTTACTGTCACTTTAAAGAACGGGGTTTTCACATTGTTGAAATCTGTCAGATATTTTGAAATGTCCCTCTCACTATGGTGCCACACCCCCTGCGTGCCCTTATAATAAAATTGGTTTTACTCCTGATTAAATCATTTTCTCCCTACCCACTACCATACTTCTCATAATGGACCTGTGCGCTCTACAGCTGGTGTTCTTCCCATGGTACCAATTCTTACTTTATCTTTTAAGCACTTTGCTGCTAAGATCTCATGCAGAGTGCTTATGTTTTGTTAAGAGCTTCATTCTTAGAGAAATAGCTTAACACATGTTCTAAAAATGTTGTACAACTTATTGCTTAAAACACATTTAGAAAATGTATAAGTACTGTAGCTTTGGCACTGAACTTTAAGTGGAAACCCAAACACACCACACACACACACACACACACACACACACACACACACACACAAGTGCTCTCTCACACACAACTATCTTTACCAAAAATTTATCAGAAAAGTCCAAGACAAAATGCCAGCCTGGTACACAGGTTCGAGATTGCCAAAGGAAAGTACTCAGCAGGTGAAAAAGAGAATGATTTTATCTTGAGCAAGAAAACAACAATAACAAATAATTACTTGACCATTAGTATTTATGACCTCCAAATAAACATCAGTTAGTTGAAGTCACTGCAAAAATGGAATATTTCAATATACACAAAAAAGAAACTTTGCCAATCAATAAATACCATTTGATTATATCCACTTGAAATAACGTATAATATCGATATCAACTTGTATTACTTAAACCAGCATTTTTAGTATGTAGTCTTCATTAAAACAAAGCAAAACAAAACAATTTTGTATCCCTCCATAAGTAGCTTAAATAAACAATATGACAAGGAGCTGGAAAAATCTTTTGAGATATAATCTCTATTTTTTTATATCAAATTTTCATAGCCAACGAAGTTTAAGATTACTTGTAAACCAGAGGACTTTAAGGTATATTTTTCAAGGCCAATGAGATTTATCTAAATAAGCAGTTATGTTCATATTCCTATGTCTTCTCATGAATCCAACCAGTTCTCAAGATGAACCAATCATAATCATATCTTGGTGTTAACAGGTATCATTATAAACACAGTTGTATTATTTGATAGACATTTTCTAACTAATCTGTTAGCAGTGCCACAGAAGTGCACAGAAGTGTTAGAAGTGCTTACGCTTCTCCCTTTGTTCAATAGAGCAAGGCTTGTCAACAGTAAAGCATTATTAACATTTGGCACTAGATAATTTTTCGTGGGGGCTCTGCTGTGCGTGCTAGGATGTTTAGGAGCATCTCGGGCCCTAACCCAGTGGAGACTGGTAGCGCTTCCCAGTGGTGGTGATGAAACACCCCCAGGTATGGCCAACTGTCTCCAGATATGGCAAAGTCATGCTCCGTTGAGATACACTCCAGTATAATGGAGCTGTAAGAATCTATAGAATTACTCAATAAATATAGATTTATGAAGGTTCCCTTAGGTGAGCAGAGAGCTAGAAAACTAGATACATACTGAGATTTCTTTAATAAGAACTTAAGAACTGGTAATTATTATGGATGAAATCAAAACCTCTTCCAGAACAAAGTTCACATGACCACATTCCCAGGTGTTTTACAACAAAAACAATAACCAACAATTATGTAGTGCTTCCACTCTATGAGGGACTATGCTATGCACTTTAGACTCATTATCTAACGTAACTGTCTCAGTAAGACAGTGAAGTCCATGTTATTGTTATCACCTCCTCCATTTTACAGACAGGGAAAATGATACATGGGGAGATTAAGCAACTTTTCCATTGCTCACGAATGATGAATCCAGAATAAGGAGCCGGCACCCTCCCCCACCCCACAAAACCACTATGTTCAGACTTAATCTCGGCTGGCAGAAGTTAAAAGGGAAAAGGCAAATAAATGGTAATTGCAAGTGGTAGTGGATTGACTATTACTTCAAGATAGTGACTTTTACATTTTATCCCTAAATGTCTTACTTGAGGCTATGCTTTTACCTGTAAACTGACTCTGATCTTTAGTAATTACTCATTTAGAGGAGGAACAGATTCTTCTATAAACAGATATAAAGCAAATTGGCAATAAAAAGAAACTGCATTAGGAAAGGGGCAGGGGATGGAGCAAACGGTCACGTGATGATGTGATGAAGAGGAAATATGACAGAGCGGGAAAGAGATTATACGAAACGCCAGGCCTGGGTTTACCACTGATGTGCCATATATCTGTTTACTTGATTGCGAAATGAAGATAGAAGGGTAGTAGTTGTTGTTATCAGATGAGAAAACATATCTGAAAAACATTTGGAAAGCACAAGGAAACAAAGACATCAAAGATGCTACTATGACACAAAAGGTGGAATAAAGGCCAAAAGGGCAAAATATATAAGGGCCTAAGGCAATGGAAATACTGAGCAAAGAGCATAACCATCCTGTCGTTTTAGGCGATGTACCTCAGCATGATGTAGTTTGTCACATGAGATCAACAGAAATTTGACCTCCTGGAGTCCAGTACTGGAAAGAAGTCTGGCTTCGTCACGATATCTCACAATCCTTCCTCTGATAATTGTGCTGATTTCTCCTGATTTCTCTAATTAGGCTTTCTTAAATTCATTCTTTTGTCTTAAAGCATTTAAACAGAATTGAAGATAGGTCAAGCTCTGGAGTCCAAATACTATGTGACTTTTATTAGAACACAAAAAATATATCTTAACATTGTAACTAAATGAGGCCATCTTGAAATGTCCTTTCTTGAAGAGTCTTTTGTGTATTTTATTTATTTTAAGTAAACACATCTATATTAAGCTATTTATATTTGAAAGAAAAAAAATAGATAGTAACTATTAGGAATAATCTGTCTTAAAATGGAGAATTAAAGGATGGGCCTTTGATAGTTACAGCAGGTCCTGGTAATTTCCCAGGAAAAAAGGCATGTTTAATAGTTTAATTACCTCTTCCCTCTTATATATTGCTGTATAGACTGGTATAACCAGAATTTGCATTGCCTGGTCTGATTTCAACTAAGCTTACCATGTTAACCCAGTGTTGATTAAAACGTGAACGCAGATAACTTGAATGATCCAGAAGTAACTAGTGACATAAAAGTAAAGACGTACTTCTTTGTATTTTGAAGAACAAGTGCATTTTTATCTCGTTATTTTTTTCCATGGCACTTTTAAAGCTTCTTTCCAACTTTATTTTACTGTTGTAACAAAAAAGAGGAAAGACACCCCAACTTTCCCAGGATATGGTGAGAAGAGCTCTGATTTCATTAATATAATGACAAGAACCTATTACATTGTGAAACTCTCATAAAGGATGTGGTATCTGCTTCCAGAGCAGATGACCATTTGGAAACCTTATCTGAAAGGCCTGCTGGGTACATGAAAGTCACAGCACGAATGAAAGAGATGCCAGAGGGACTACCGATCTGAAAATAATGATATGTTTGGCCATAAAATCAAACTGGAAGATTAGTTATTAAAGTGGATAAGACACACTGTTTATCTATAAGGATATAGCTGATTTTTAGTTTAGCACTTAAAGCAGTGGATCAAAAGGAAGTTGGTGGAACCATTCGAATAGCTCAACCTTTCCTGTTGTGTTAGCCCTTAAAGTAACAGTTCAGTTTGATTTCCAGTAGATTAGAGAGTTTCCAAATTCTCAAACACAATGATGTAAACCCTGTGTCAAAAGTAGCATCCTTCCATGCTGTACTCACTACAGCTCCTTCCTACAGCATCTTGGGTATAACATGAGACTCTGGTGATGACATTATTTTAGAAAACTTGACCCGTTGGCCAGTTAATTTGTATGTTTACTTGATTTTTATTAAATAAACATAGATGGAATAGACACTACATACTAGAGCCATATTATGTGTTTTTCAAAGCAATGGCTGTTGAGGTTGTTTTATATTCCTCAAAGGAGAGTATTTTACCAGGTGCTCTGAAATATTATTTAAGTGGGTATAGACTAAGTTCTAGACATTTCACATCTGATGCCTGTTCCCTAGCATCAGACTCTATTGACCTTGCAGACAAGCAAGAACAAACTCAAAGAATAAATATATCACCCAAGAAATGTGCAGTATGTCTGTAATGGGCTGAATTGTGTCATCTCCAATTCATACATGGAAGTCCTAACCCCCAGTATTGTACAATGTGACTGTATTTGAAGATGGGCCTTTAAAGAGGTAATTAAGGTAAACTGAGATCATATGGGTGGGCCTTAACCCAATATGAGTGCTGTCCTCCTACAAAGAGATTAGGACACAGACATGTACTGAGGGAAGACCATGTGAAGAAATAGGAAGAAGATGGCTGTCTACAAACCAGGGAGAGAGGCTTCAAAGGAAAGCAACTCTGCCAACACCTTGATCCTGGACTTCTTGCCTTCCTTACTATGAGAAAATAGATTTCTGTTGTTTAGTCTCACCCAATTCCCAGTCTGTGGTACGTTGTCATTGCAGTCCTAAAGAAATGAATATCATGGCCAAAGGTTTGCATAGAGAAATATGTTATGTTCCTGGATCACATCTAAACATCTTCTTAACACGCAGACTATACCACACTTATGAAATATGGTAGACAATAGAGATAGCTGTTTAGGTTATTCCAGCTGAATAAAAATAATTATCTAGATTCAGAGAAAAGGTTTGAAGCTGGAACCAATTGGAGAATAGCTTGCCTACTTAGATTCCACCCAACTATTTCAAATGATTTGCTTTATAAACACATGCAGGATACTCTCTATCTTGGTGCCCCTAGACAAAGAATAAAATTACTATTGCCATTTTCTTACTCATTCTTTTTTCTAGCTACTTCTTCTAAAGTACAAATATCTCATTGCTGTTATAGCCTCAGATACAAAATACTAGGGAACATTTAAAATGCTCTCAGTGCAAGCTAAATCAACTTTCTATGGCTGTGGTACCTATCAAAGAAGGAGGAAAGTGGTTTTAACTATGAAACTTCACATTCCACATCTCAAGACATTTACTCCTTAAAATTTATCATAGTAACTCCCTGGAAGCTATGAGGAGGCCTACATTGGAAAATGGTGACTTTACTGTAAGAGAAGATGGTTGGATCTGTGTGCAGAATGTGTGGTTTTGCCACATGGTGTACAAAATATAGTTTTGTGTGGTCTCCTTAGTAGGAAAGAGAGAAGAACCAAGGAAATAACCAGAAACTCTCTAAGATACTGAAACTAAAAAGAAAACAAAAAACAAAAACAAAAACAAAACCCCCAAACAAACAAACAAACAAAAACTTTTATTTCTTAACATCTAATGGAATGTTTTGGCATTCCATGTTGGCTTGCTCTCTACGTATTTCATGTTGTGTATATTTCTTTGCAAAACACTTAGGAAGCCCAAGGCATGCAAATAATGTCACAGGCTAATATGAAATATCCTTCATTACTCTCTTTGAAGGAAGCAGAGCCACCTTCTACTATATCCAGCACAGGAACTGGGTCAGGAATGAGAATGCCTTATTTTTATTTTTCCTCAGATTTCATTTGAATGTAAATAATAACATAATAAATAGGTACAACTGAAACTTGTGAAGCAGGCACCACAGATGGAAAGTATAACAAATGTGTCATTGCTTTGTGCATTTTTAATTTATAATGGCATAACATAAAACTTCTTCCCATCATCATAACTCCCATGTATAATGCCACCTTATAAAATGATGTTATTGACATTATGCTTCTCTCCGGGCTTTTAGATGGTTTTTGTCCGGGCACCTGAGGAGAGATGACCCTCTTCAGAGTCTAACAACAACACTATCACCAGCAAAACTGAATTGACTTTATTTGTTAGGATCATACATTTAAAAAGAGAATATATTTCATGGCAACCAATATATATTTCTTTAATTCCTTTCATCCTCAGAGCTTCCAACACTGCTCTTATTTCCATTCAGTCAAAGGCTTTTTGTGCTCTGCAGACACCATACACAATGGTTCATTTTATTTGACCGTCTTCTCCAAACAGATTCTGAATTTGTTTGAATTCCATGGATGATTTCATACATTACATCCTCCAAAGGGGAGAGAATCCGTAGGATTAAATTTCAGCAAAGTCATTTTTGAGTTTCCTTCGTTATCGGCTCTAAATTTCAGCACCATTGCTATTTGTTCCCTCTAAGTTATATTACATTTGTAAATATCAAGCAGAAGGTCAGATCAAAACATATCTCATAATGATATCTAGGAAATAAATATAACTAAATCCTATTAATGCCCATATACAGATAACATTTCCATTGTAGGTACATGCACATACCTAGACATTATTTAAAGTGCTGGCTTCCTCACTTGTCTAATGAGAACTGTAATCTCTCCCTCCTCATTTTGTGTGAGAATTAAGTGAAGTGATATATGTAAAAGATTTAGTACAGGCTTGTTATAGCATTATTAGAAAATTTATTTGGACATTATCTTCTTTGTCAGCCAGACTTTGGCAAATGATTCCAGAATCTAATATAATTTCTAGCTTTTATTATTCCCTTTACTGCATTGTTGGTGTTTGTGGGATTAGAGATGGTATCATTTAGCAGGAAGGACCCGGTTTGTTGCGAGGTTAGAAGTCTTCCATCTGGAAAGATTCCGTCAGGAAAATAGAAATAAAAGGTAAACAAAATTGGTAGATTAAGACAGTGCTACTCTCATTCATTGAAATCATTTTGTTCCTAGATAAGATATCAATAAAGATAACCAAAAGAAAGAGATTTTTTTGGCAATTATTGAGGATATATTTTTCCACTAAATTATCTTGCTTAATTGATTCATGGGAGTAGTTAAGTAAATTTTCTATTTCGTAGCATAAGAACCGCCAGAGTTCTCCAAAGTTACATGAAATCAGAGTTGGGAGACGTGGAAGTTTTATGACTCCTTGCATAATGGTAGACAGATAGCTAGATCTCCATGCATCCATTTCTTTCTGAAACCACCAAATAACACTCTCTTCTTAATTCTGTATTTGTGTAGTATTTTAAGTCCAGAATAATGAGATGTAGTCTTTCAGGAATCTATTATCAATAACTGGTTATTTTGGGGTTTTTTGTGAATGAGAAGTTTTAGAGATTTTTTTTTCCCACCTCAAAAGAGAGTCTGCCTGTCTGACTCCAGGGGTCTCCAGCTTTCAAAGATATGGAACAGAAAATGACCATTGTGTCACTTTCTAACATAACTTTTGAGAATCATCATTCATATAAATAATTCACGATGTGGGCTGTTTTTATTACAAAGAAGCTATAAAAACTAGCTGATAAAAATTGTCAAAACACTTAATAACATGCTACTTGAAAACCTACATTGTTTAATATGAAGAGTGCCGTCCTTATTGTTATTTAAAATTTATTTATTTTATTTTGAAATGATAATGTATTCACACAATTTAAAGTTAAAAATATATACTGCAAAAGTCTCTTCCTAGTTTATCCCTAGCTAGTCAGTTTACATCCCCAGAGAAAACCCATATTATCAATTTCCTATGTATCCTTTCAAAGCCATTTTCTATACTCAAGCAATATTACCCTCCACCACCACTTAAAATACACACAGCAATACAATCTATGCACCGTTCGACATCTTGATTCTTTTCACTTGACAATATATCATAGAGGTTATTCAAAATCAGGACTTCCTTCTTCTACTTTTTAAAGCTACATATTTACTTTTATGGATGTACAGTAATTTACTTAATGAGTTTTCAATTGTCAGAGATTTTGCATAGTGCTAGTGTAAGGAATCTTGTTCTTAGATCATTTATATCTAACTTTAAGTATGTACCTGGGTGAACAGAACAAATTCGTAGACCTGGAGTTTCTAGATCAAAGATTATTTGTATATCTAAAATATTCATAGGCCTTGCCAAATTGCCCTCATAGCTCGTGCACCAATTTATGTTACCATCACAAAATTTTAGAGACTGTGGTTCACTAAGAGCATATATTCATTACTGCCTGTCACTCTTCTCAGATGTCCATAGATAAATTGTGCCTTTAACTGAATAGTGGAAAAAATACTAAATGAAGAATAAAATGAGTAGAGGTATAGAGACTAAGACTAAAAATACACACCAAAATCTTGGTTAATGAAGTGAAAAGCTTGAATATTTAAATGACAATAACTGGTAAGCAATTGATTTTAATAAACATATAACATTAATAACTACAAATAGTAAAATAAGCCCCAATAACAATAACTGTTTTCTGATGAAATAAGACATTAATAGAAACAACCAAACAAACAAACAAAAAAAAACCAACAAAAAAAAATGAGCATTCTAAAAATAACGGAACGAATGGAATTCTACCACTTATGTAAATTTCAGCAATTAGTAGTACAAAGGAAATATTGATCAAATTATTTAACATATTAATTCATTAAAATAATTTATGAAACACCTACTAGATGTCAATGTGACAAATGCAAGAAGTATGAGAGGAAAGACAATTCTAAGGACAGAATGAGAATTGCAAGATGTTTGAGAAATGGTGTAAAAACTTTTGAAGTCCTGGCAATTCATAAGTTCTCCTTAACATCACTGCTAGGATTGTGCTGTCTTTAGGGAAGAAGCTACCCTTTTTAATTTTATATTTGCTTCATCCGTACAAAGAAATGCTCAATTAGTTGTTTAATAAGTACCTCTTTAATAAAGATCATGATGATAATGACGATAGCCATGTAACCCTCCCAGGTCTGAGGGTTTTCTACAGTTCCTGTTGTAGAAACTTAGGAAGACATCATTTGCTATGGTCTCAGGTGAACTGTTAGTACTGAGACACATTTCCAAGCAGCCCAGGAGGTTCTGGTCCCTCGGAACCTCTTCTCTCTCAGCAAGCAGAGCAGAGATGTACTTGGGATAACCTCACCATACACTTCTCTCGTGAGAGTGCACGCCAAAGTCAGTGGAGGAAGGTGGACTGATGTATATGAGAAGATCCTGGCTTTTGTGACCAGCTACTCTTCTCCTTGTTTCTCTTTCAGTCTAACACTAAACCAATCTGTGGCACTAACTCCTGGGTCTCTGCCTATGTTTCCTGATGTTACCCAGATATCTATGTTGCTAATCTTTACTCTGGTCTACATTCAGCTTCATTTCAGATCCTGCTTACTATGTTTCTAATCCTCCCTGATCATCCTGTCACTCCTGGGCACACCCTACATAATTCAACTCTACTGACTAACCAAAATATTTCTTGGGGTGTCCCTCCTCCAAACAAGTTCATTCTTATTAATCTTTTTTATCCCCAGTGTTTAGCCTAGTGCCTCATGCGGTGTGCTCCCTTTTACTATTTATGGACATACTGGTGCTGCCTGTCCAATTTTAACCTCCTCTGATAGTAGAGGTTATTTCATACTACAATAATAACGCTGATAACAGTCAGTCCGTGTGCATACACACACAGGTACAGCATAATTTTTGTGTTCTCTTTGTTCATTTTAATCTCTTAAGACACTTAGCCAACACGGAAATTATAAATAGGTCATTCAGTCACTCGTTTATTCATTTATCAAATATTTATTGAACTCCAACTTTGTGCCATGCATGTTGTAATTGCCGGGGTGAAACAATACATACTGAAGACCTGGTCTCTAAGCTTGAAGCTCTTGCAGTATATAGGGAAAAAAAACCATAATAGAATGTGGAAAATGTTACTACACAGCTTAGTGTAGACAGCTATGGGAACATAGAAGATGAGTATCTAGCTTCCTTTGGAATGTGATCAAGAGAGGCTTCCCAGCTGAGGTTTCACATAACAATTAGCTTCTGAGCAGCCATGTGGACAGTGGTGAGGTACAGGAGGATGTGGAAGAGGATGGGAAGATATATACAAAGAACATGAGAAGTAACAGTCAGGCCAAGGACTGAGGAACACAATGCATTTGTGGATCTTTAAGTTGCTGGGGAGCACAGATGTATAGGTTCCACATCTCAGAGTGCTGAGAATGGAAAGGAAGGTACAGGCCACAGCATGAGGACCTTATGGCTAAAATCGGCTGGATCACAAACAAGACAGTGACATTCTGGAAAGGTGCTCCAGCAGGAGTGAGTAGGATGGATCAGAGTGAGTATATGGATGAGAGGTGGCATGTCCAAGAAGCACCATGAGCAAGGAGCTCGGTTGAGGGGCTCCGCTGTGCTAAAATATTACATATTCACCATGGAAAAAAACATTTCAAGGAAGTCAGGAAATAAGAGAGAGACACTCAGGTGTATTGATGAAACCATTACATAGTAAAAAAAGAAGTCTAGAAAAACGATGGTTAGGCATGTACAAAGGATTAAAGTTCAGAAACCAATTATTTCTCATAGGTTCAAGAAAGTCAAAATATTCTATTTTCCTGAAGTTTATAAAAACCTGCTGGTAGTTGGAAATGAGAATCCGTTTGGATTATCTGACCAGAGATAAGACTTCAATGGTGTTTCAATACCATGCACTACTTTACGGACTCTACAAAAGGGAATTACAATTAATTGGATTATGCTGGTCTCCACACGCTGATTGTAAGAAAAGAAAGTATAAAAGTGTAACCAATGCTAACAGGTCATATCTATCATCAACCATGGGATTTTCTTTTTTACTTACCAATAAGATTAATTTCTTCTTTACAATCTTTCAATTTGAAGTCATTTTAATTATAGAGTTTAGAAAATTCAAAGGAGAAAGCAAACCTACTTTCAATGTATTATTAATAATTGACCTCATTTTTATTCATCTTTATGATGAGGGAAAAAGAAATGGATGGCTTGTTTATTGTTTAGATGAGTTTTACTTACATAAGATCCCTTTGCAAACTTTTCTCAATTTCGATTTAATTAAAAATTATTTTATACTGAATTTCTGTAAAGTGCTAAGACCAAGGCTAGGTTCTTGGATTCATAAAGATGTGGTCTCTTTTTCAGGGAACTTGAAAAAGTCTGAAAAAAGACTCAGGTCTGCAAACCTCAAACATTATTTCATGGCTAAGTGGAATGTTAGATTAAAGATATAAATTACTAGATAATATAGTTGAGCACTTCTCTGGGAGTATTATAAGTGCTTTGCATGTATTAACTCATTTGATCGTCACAACAACATATGCTATAGGTATTGTTATTAGTTCAATTTTACTGACAGGGAAATGGAGGTCCAGGGATCAAGCAATTTGTCCAAGTTCACTCAGGTTTTTAGCTAGAGTCCAGTCCATTGGGCTCTAAGCCTGAAACCTTAGTCACTGCCAGCACAGAGTATGGACTGCTTCATTCTGACTGGGGTGACAGGGGAAAATTCTCTAACTATGACAGTAAAGGGATCAAAGAATTGTGATGACCAAGGTGAGCGAAAAAGCATGTTGTAGGTGAATGTTCTATAAATGTGTTCCCAGGACCAGCCATTTCAGTATCACATAGGACATTATTAGAAATGCAAATTATTACATTATACCCCAAACCTACTGCATCAGAATCTCTGGGGTACAGATGGCCATCTGCAATTTAACAAGTCTTCCAGGTGATTCTGAAGCATGGTAACATCTGAGAGCCACTATTTTAGCAAAGAGAGATGATATGGATAAAGGTTGGATTATTGGCAAATGGCGTCTTTACAGGTATTGCAAAGGTGGGTTATGAAATGTGAGAACCTGGCTTGGAAGTTGGTGGAATGCCTTGACTGCCATGCTAAGAAATTCAAAGTTTAAATGTTCTCCTTTAGACAAGAGACAGCCACTAAAAGTCTGAATGCAGAAATAATATCATTCAGACTGTAGTTTATGGAAATAAGTCAGTTGGGAATATAATGATGCATTTGAGAGGTGAGAAGGTGAGAAGATGCGAAATGGTTACAAAACTACTGTAATAGTCCAAGGCATCACAAAGGCCAGAACAAAGTAGCGTTTGTAGAAATGCAAAGAGGCTATGTGAGACCTTAAAATTTAGTAAAAGTAGTGGTGGCAAAAGGAAAAAAGGATCAAGTACAACTCTTGTTTTTGGCTAAAAGGATGTTGATGTGTCAATGTAGTTGTCTTATATTGAACACATGAGAAAGAGTAGCTAGGATTTTTTTATTCATTCCATTTGTTCTTAGAAGATGCCAGGTTTGGGTATGCTATTGACATTTTCATATGGCAATTTCCATTGGACATTTGAATATTTGGATATGTAGCTTAGTAAAGGGGGATGAAGATTGGATAGGTTGATTTGAGGATTAACAGGTAGAAATAAAAGTTGAATAATAACAACAGTGATGCCAAAAGCCATGAACCTAACACCTATCATGTACCAGTTACTGTGACAGGCAATTTAAACATGTGATCTTATTTAGCTTCCATAGGAACCAAGCAAAGTAGTCTATCCACACCTAACATGTAAAGATGTAAGGACCAGAGAATGTATGTAACTTGCTCAAGTTCATACAGGAAGTTAGTGCCACAGCTGATTCTAACGGTTGCTTTACTCACAAACTATTTTGTAAGACTACCCTAAAATAATAAGGGAGGAAAATGATCATGTAGGAATAGAAAGAGCAATAAGAGAAAATTGCCATTCAAATTTATGTCCTGGAAGTGAGAATATAATTATTTTTACATAAGGTTTATAAACAAACAGCTCCAGACCATGACATAAAAGAAATATCCAACCAACATGGATTCCTGTGTTAATAGTTTATCTCTAATGATCAGCATCTACACAAATCAGCGTGTTTGGCAAGGCAAATTCCACTGCAGTTTCATCTGTAGACAGTTGCACTAGTTTTTTTTTTTTTTAATGTTTATTTATTTTTGACAGATGGAGACAGAACGAACCAGGGGAAGGGCAGAAAGAGAGGGAGACACAGAATCAAGAGCAGGCTCCAGGCTTTGGGCTGACAGCACAGAGCCTTATGCGGGGCTCAAACTCAGGAACTGTGAGATCATGACCTGAGCCGAAGTCAGACACTTAAAACCTACTGAACCACCCAGGTGCCCTGAGAGTTGCGGTAGTTTTAAGTACATCGAACAAGTCACAATTTGTGATTCAGGTCATTTCTGCTGAAGAACACCTATCAACGCAAACCCAATGCTCTTTGATGTGTTACTGATTAATAACAATGGTGGTGGCATAAGCTCTATACGGTAAAACACATCTAAAGTCAAGAGGAATGAAATACATAGAGTGATAGATGTTTTCCAGGTTCAGTAGTTGTATCTATGTAAACGACAAGTTGATAGCAGGCAAGCAAATTAGAAACTTGGTTAGTCAAGTATAAACTGTCAGATTTATAACTTTCCATCTTAGTGTAAAATATTTAGGAAGACAATATTAAATGATAAGTATTGGTTAAAGATATAAAATGGTTTTAGGAACATTATTTTCTGAAAATCTACGTTACATTTCCTCTAATGAACAGAGTTATTTTTAGTGACAGAACAGCCATACCTTAATTTGAATGTGTGATAAGGCATTTGAATAAACCTCCACAATACGTACCACATGCAGATTGTATTTATATACTGAACACACCTTTGTCATGTATTTTAAAGAGTAAAATTTCTTATTCCCATTCATTCAAGGACTCGAAATGGCACAATCTGCCATTTAATCTTAACTTTCCACTTCACTAAGACCCAGATCATCTGCTTCTGTTAAACTGGTGTACTTGTTATTCTCAAGAAAGAATTGTACACTATAGCCTCTCTACTTTGGTTCTTGCCCATTCTTGACCAACTATAATGCCGGCTCTTTCCTTCTACCCCATCCTACCAATTCTTTAAAGCCCAAAGGAAGCCTTCACATCTCCAGAAATCCTGCCTAGAGCTATCCACTTTTCCTTGATCTCACTCTGCTTTGAAAGCTGAGTGTTTATTGCCTATGACACTAATTTGGGGATTAAGCGTTAACAATCATGGCATTCTTGCATTGTGTCTCTCCGCCTTCTGCTCTCTTGCAGATATCTCCTATTGGCCCAATCCAGTTGGAAGCCTTTCGGCAAGGGGACGTTGGAGACGTAAGGTATACAGGTCAGATCCTGGGTACTGAACAGGGTACCCAGTGAAGAGTGGAGAACAGATGTGTGTGTGTGTGTGTGTGTGTGTGTGTGCGCGCGCGTGTGTGGCGGGGGGCAAGGGTGACAGGAGAAAATAACAAGCATATCAATTCAATGTAATCGTCTGTCAGCTGAAACCTAGAAGTCCAATTGCCCAGAGAAATATTTCAGAATCTCAAAATAGTGTAACTTGGATGTGAATTTTGTAGAAACTTTATGGGTGGGGGACAAAAATCTTTTGTGTAAGGACATCCCTAACATCCTTAATCCCATAAAGAAACACATGTACATGCATTTATTTCAATGTATAATTATTGACATAAACACAGCTGCTCTCTATGTTAAAGGAACATTAAGCTCACAAAAGCATGGAAATTCCTACTTAGAGTGCCTACTCCATCCTTAACATGCCTTGTTGTGCCCAGATGCTACATGTGTTTTTGTACCATTTAAAAGGTTGATGTACAAAAGCAAAAGGTGGTAGAAAAATTAACTGGAGAGAGGATCAAGCCATGTAGAATTGTCCTATTCTTACATTTTATTATGCTCTAATCTCCATAATGCCCAGGCACCACAAAACAAATTAAGAATTAAAGAAGAGATGATTTGTGGATTTGGGGATTTGGGGGCAGGAAAGCTACACATGTAAAGATACACAAGACACGTACAGCCAAAACAGAAGAATACTGAAATTGTGTAGTTTATGTTAAACTTAAAATAAATAGAGATTTACACTTCCCTTTAGATCCAGAAATACATGAAAGTTGCAAGGCAGCCCACAACAAAGCAATTGACAAGAAAGATAGCATCTGCTTTTCTGTCTATTCAAGCTGAAGTTTTTTCATTCTAAATGCAAGCAATGCTTCCCAAGTTAACATAATTAACTCATGACAATCCTGAAACATCATAATATAAGATACAGATGGAAATTCAAAGCTTTAAAAATGTCAGCTAACTGCATCAGGATTATCACTTTTTTTAAAGTGAACAAACCATAATGCTAATTAAAACAGGTGTTTTTATTTCAAACCCTTTTGCATGTTATGAAATTACAACCAGGGTTATTTATTTATTAGTCTGCTGTGAAACATACATCTTAGAAAAAGGGGATCTGTGAAAACAACAAAGTAAAAAGATAAAAAGGATGACACTCAGCATTGCTTTCTGACACAATAGAGGACCAGTCGTTCAATTAGTTAGTAATTTCTGTGTGACTACTTGACAGAATCTACTAATTGTTAATCTTCCACTAACTATTGCTTTACATAATTAATTATATTCAAATAAAAACAACAAAGACATGTGGGCCAGTTGCCCTTTTGAGAATGTTTTTTTTTCACAAACTGGTTCTGCTTACTGACAATATTTCCAGTATGAAAAGATATTAATCTCACAGGAGAAAACATTAAAGTGTTTGCACAATCTTTTACCTTGCTTATAGAGCAGGAGCCTCCCCGCCCCCCCACAACCCACCCACTATGGCCAAGGACACAACAACAAAAAACCCTAAAGCTACAGACTGCTTTACACAAATCTATCCTCGAAGCAATTCATAACAGCCAAAGTCCTTTGAGTTGGGATCTTTCATATTAATTTAGCATTGCATAAAATTCACAGTAACCCGTCCAGAGGTCAAGCATCATTCATCATTAGCTGAAGTGACATTTTCAACCCTTCATATTGCAGCTGCTAAGTTGGGGGGAAAAGGTATTCTTTGGGAGGAAAAAAACAAGACACAGAACACAATCCTTGCTCTATCCACAGAAGAGAAAACAAGGTGCCTCTATGTCAGCATGATAATATGCTTAAATTTGGTGATGTCATTCTTCCCTAACCCCAGAGTCACTAAGCACATGGCAGCTGCATTCCTCCACTTAGGAGTTCTAGTGGAGATCAGTATTAACCATTTTAGATGTAAATGAAGTCCTTTAGTGGGGTGGAGAACATAGCTTTGTGAGTTGAAATGATGATTTATATCCGAATCCTATCTTGTTTTTGAGAGATTGCAACTTGTTAACAAGGCTGTCCTTGTTCCTGTGGCATCCTCCATGCATAAAAAATTCTGGGAAGCCGAATGTGATCACTTTTGAAATTGCAAAACAGCATTCCAAGGCTTTGCAGCAAAAGCACTGGCCAAATTAGGACCTATGAAGCTTTGTAGTTCACGAATGAAAGATCACTCTTTCTTTCTTTTGTGGGATGCCTTCCTTTCTCTGAAACATTAAGGTCAAGACAGGAAATGGGAGTAATTAAAATGAAAAAGCAATCAGAAAAAAAAAGATAACTGCTTTTCAAATGGCGTAATTCACAGGGCTCCTGATAATGCATAGATGTTTGCAAAAATTATGAGACACCTCTGGGTTCTAAAATACCAGAATATCTGTCTAGGAAGCAAAGTTTCTCTGGCAGATAGTCCAAGATCAAAGACAAGTATTAGGAAAAATACCAGTGAAAGAAGTAAAATCTGGAGGTTTCTGCTAAGACCCTCCAGTGTTTCTTTGAATTGTCTTCTCAGACTCTAACCTTCATAGTAGAATTTTGAAAACAGTGGAATTTTTAAAAACATCGTAGAATTTTGGTGCTAACTCTCATCCCCAGTTAGCAGTGTGATTGAAAGTTGTCTGTAGTAATTGCTTATGATGTGTAAGAAAACCATTTTACAAATGTTGCAAAAATTAAAACTAAAAATGACTCACATTTCAATGGGGAGAAGAAAGTAATTTCTGGGACTCCTCCACATTGATGGCTTATATTTGCATTACGTATATAGTGATAATTCTGCTGCATTATGTCAAAACTCGTATAACTGAGTATTCTCATCTGTAATAACTTTTTTACTATTATTTAACCTTCTCATCCACTATGTTTGGCCAGGATCACACCTGTTCAAAAGAAGCAAGTGGAGTAACTAATGGCATATGAATGAGGCAGGTGAGATCATAGGTCCTTCCAATCCTTACACATGTGGTCAGAGCCGGCAGTGGTCCAATTTTTAGACTTGACCCTGAGGGAAATGTACACCTTTTACTTACATCAAAACCATATGGGATTTCAGGCATTGAAAATGTTTTTACAAAGTAGACTTTCGGTTTGGATGTGGATGTCTTATGTACAAGCTCACAAAAAGTAAAGGCTGTCTGTACACAGTGGTTCAAGGACTGTTGCAAATTCTAAATACCTTTCTATTTCACTGTTAATTACTCTGATATGGGCTAATCTCAGCAGCACACAAAGATCAACTTAGGGTTTAAAGAGGTAATTATATTGATAATTTAGAAATGATTTTTACTAAGCCAATTGAAGCAAAATATAATAAAAATTATGTTTATATTGTGCATCACAGATAAAACACTCACATTCAGTATCTTATTTAGTAATCACAATAATCTGGAAAAAAAAGTTATTAGTTGGCATTCCTTGCAGTTTAGAAGACAGCAAATGGAAGTTCAGTGAAATACCTACACAAACATTGTAAATAGGAGAGCCAGGATTTGACCCAAGTCTGAGTCTAACACTTTTTTTTGCACCATTATAGCATCATTGCTGCTGTTTTCTTTCTATTTGAATTGTTAAACCATATTTGGGTTGAACTATAAAGAAAGCAACCCAGGATAAACATAGTAACATCATTTCAAATTCAAACACAAGTAGTTTGAAAGATACTGATGAATGGTTTTAAGGTATGTGTCAGTTATCTCCCTGAGGTCCATCAGTTTTATCTCCTTATCCTGGAAGACAAAAGTGTCTTTACATTAAATGCCCTGAATCTGCTTTATAGCCATATATGATGGCATAGCTGTTATTTCAGGATCATTTATGTTTTTTTTCCCTGAGAACTGTTCTATTTCCAGCCCTGAGTTCCAAGGACCTCAACATTTCTTAAAGTGCCTTGTTTCTGTGTAGTCAGGTAAGTTTTATATTCTTCCCTCAGGAATACTTTTTACCTGGGTGTATAGCTGAAAATTGCAAATTATATGCCAGTCCCAGTGAAAGAGAAGGCCAAATGGAAAAAAAAAATGTTTTTCATGTGAGAGTTCAGCTATGGAACAAAGATGGAAAGAACAGGAAGGGGCCAGGTCAGAACTCTTACTTCAAATTGTGGCTCTGTTCCTTAATCTCTTAGTTTTAGTTGCTGGGTTGTTATGAGCATTTATTAAGGAAAATAGACCTAGAAACAATCTACAAAAGTGCAAAAATATTGCACTCTATAGGCATTATCATTACTCCAAATTTTCCTCACCAGAATGGAGATGCTCAAGAGAGTAGAACATTTAGAAGAAAGCATAGAGAAAAAGCTTTCAGGATGCATGCCACATATTTCAGAATTAAAGTTGTCTGAATGTCACTGTGTAGTTGCAACAAATTCGATTACATATCACTTAATTTTAGTAGGAGCATATAACCTAATGAATCAAATCATGGTCATCGGGTTCACGTTCTGGAGCCTCATCTAGACGAATTGGTTAGGGAACATTTAAGTTGCTACCTAGATGCAATACTTTCTCTGACAGGGCATTTTGCATAAATACATTCATATTGCCAAAATGCTAATGATTAAAATTTTGAATTTTGTAACTGCATGATGTTTAACTGCGATAGTGTAAGGAGCCTGATAAACATTGGAAAGCTGAGCAGAGAAGGCTCTAAATGATAACTGTGACAACTCTTCCGCTTCAGATGTCTGAAGAACAGTGTAGGTGCACGGTCGTAACTGCCCCTGCCCACACAATCCCACCCAGTTTTCTTGGGAGGATCTATGATGGAGGATCTTGGAAAATTCCAATCCTGCATCCCAATCTGAATGTTCAGCTAAAGGAACAAAAATGAGAAACAACGAGGCTCAGAAGAGTTGGTCCTTCTAACTGCTGGAATACAATGGTGCATATGAGTCTATCTGTGGCTGTCTTCGGTCTAACCTTGAATGTCAAATCTTATAAGCAATGTAACCACTACTTTGAGAGATTATTTGTAGTCTAATGGATCTCACTGTCAGGAAATGGGTTTTGATATTCAGCCAAAATCAAGCTTTCCAGAAACAAGTTTTATTTGTGCATTTCCCTCCTTTAATATTTATGGCTAACGTAGATATTTCATTTATGGGCTTCTTTTTCAAAACTTCAAATGGGTAAATGAAGAAACGAAGAAGAGGAATTTATTCTTTTTCTTTCAGAATTTGTTTTTCTTTCTTATCTGCAGTAAACTTGACTGCTAATATGGATGACTACTTTTCCATGGAGAACATGATAAATCTTTACAAGGAGAAAAGCAGCACAGATAGGTGGGAATATTGGAACAGTATCTTGCAAGAGTTGCTGCTGGAAGTTTACCAAACAAACTAAATCTGTAAGAAGACTACTTCAACTTCAACAGCTTTAAGATTCTTTGTATTGCCATCATTCATTGGTAACTGGGGAGTTTTTACAGCCTTTCAAATCCTAGAGTCCTTTCAATCATTAGATGCCTTAAAGGGACAGAAGGCCTTAAAATGTGCTCCCGATCTCCCTAGTTGAAAAAGATACATAGACAGAGGGGGAAAAGTCAAACAACAATACAAAAAGCATTAATGCAAAAAACAGTGGGGTCTCTCCCTAATTTGACTTTCTCTACAGGTGGCCTGCAGCTGCGTGCAAACAGGTTACCCCATCGCCTTCCCATGAGCACGACAACAAAGTGCTATCTGTATTCACAAGAATACATTTAGTGGCAGAGACTGATTCAGGTCTAAAAATAAGAAAAAAGCATTTTTCCTGCATAGCCTGAGGTAACTCTGTGTACCAGCAGAAGACAGTAGCACTCTTGTCTCCCTGGCTGTGCCTGAACATAAAGGAATCAGAAACCTACTTCACATGACTCAAGGAGGCCCAGGGCCAGCAAGGAGTTGATTCATTCTATTTACATCCGTGTGAGTGCCATTGACTACACACGGCAGCCGGGGAGGCAAAATCAATAAGGAATATTCTGTTTTCAATTGACTTCAAGGTAAAAATATTTTATATATATGTATGTGTGTGTGTATATATATATATATACACACACACACACACACACACACACACACACACACATACACATACACACACACATACACACACACATATATATACATATATATATATATAAAATTTGAGATTGATATACCTTTTAAAATACATATTCTATGGCCAACATAATGCTAAATAGACAAAATTAGGGAATGCCTATTTGGTTTGGCTTAAAAATAATTGATTAGACCACCTTTACTAATCTCATTTCAGAAGAGACATACACCCTGCCCAGGTGATTGCTTGGTAGTAAAAACAAGTAGAAGGAATGTTGGAAAATGCTTACATTGGATGGACCACCTTCCTAAATTTGATTTATAATTTGTGTATTAATATTTAAGTAATATATTTTGAAATGACTTTCCAATAACATTGCTTCTTGTAATTAACATTTGCATTGTGAGGGAGTTCAGCTTCTATCTGGTGACCTTCCTTCCTTCCTTCCTTCCTTCCTTCCTTCCTTCCTTCCTCCCTCCCTCCTTTCCTTTCTTCCTTGCTTCTTTCCATCCTCCTATTTCTCCTCTTATCTAAAGAAGTATTCATATTTTTCCTTTCATGGAATCTCTACGTTTCCCCATTCATCAGGCTGATCGAGAAGCAAATCAATAAAGGGTGCTTTCCCCACTCATCTCTGCCAAAAAATAAAAAATAAAAAATCTGCCCCTCCCCATCGTCTCCGGAACACAGTTGTATTTCCATTCCCCGAGCCAGGCAGAGCTTCCCTGAGATATGTTTAATTCTTACTGGCCTAAGAAGTGTGAATCTCCACTCTCCTTCTAAATATAGATTTAATGAATATTTTTATTTGTTCGATTGGAACACTCCAAAACTGTATTCTTTTAAAATTTTTGATAGCATTGTTTTCCCGTCCTGTTAGCAAACCATGCAATGTTACTTTTGTAATGTGTACTTGACAACCATTAGCAAGAACTTTTCTCTACTTTGGATATCCAGATGGTTCCAATTTCTTTCCTTATTTTTCTTTAAACCTCCACCTATATTGTTTTATGAAGATATATTATTTTAGAATACCTCATAATAACATACTTTTGCTGATGCATGCCAAAAAAAAAAGACTAGCTGATTTGCCTTTTGAATTCAATAAAAAAGAAGAGAAGAATGGATTTAATAATGATTAATGAATGCCTTACTGTTTTACATTATATGAAAAAAAACCCTGAAAAATATAACTTATAGAGGGGTAAGGTGAATGTCCAGTAGTCAATGTTCATTGTTAAGTGAAGGCACACAAATGGGACCGGGGTAAGATTAACAAGTCATTCCCCCCCAACATCACAAGCAATTAAGTGGATATAGAAAATAAAAAAATCCAAGTTAAGCTATATAATAGTTTTCATATTTTAAGTGAGACACACTTAATAGAATGCTGTTTGAGATAAGGCTTTTAAGAATTAGGATGGAAAACTTTACATCCTGCATCATAAAAAAATTTTCAACATCAGATGAAGTAAAAATTTTCAATTATGTTCTCATGATTGGGATATGAAAGACAAATGGTTACTGAGGGAAATTGAGTCTCCAACTTTCTTTAACAGAATAATCACAGAGCTCAGGTTTGAAGTGGTCAAGCCTGTGGTCAGGCAGCCTCCTCCCTCTCGTGCTTGAAACTAGTGACACTTGCTTGATTTCTGACTGATATGAATTTTTAAAGTTCATGAATACTAACTATCGGAGAAAACAACATTCAGTTCTAAAATTTATTCTACTGCCTTTTACTTCTTATCATGTCTTCTCCTAACTTCCTCTGGCAAGAAGCTCTCTTAAATTAAGAAAAGTAAAACTCTTGAGGTGGCACTCATACAGGCGGTCAACAAAACATTATAACTCATGAAATCAAGACAAATATAGAGACCACCACATTGTAAAATAAATATCAAAGTTATGAAGAGAAACTGAATTGAGTTTGGAGAACAAGTCATAAGTTGCTGAGGTTCCTTTAAGCTCAGTAATTCTATTATTCAAAGCTGTGAAGACTAATCTAGGAACTTCTACAACCATTAACATTCTCCAGCCAAACTTTCAGAACTACTGTGTTAGTATAGGGGTGGGTAAACCACGGCCCATGGGCCAAATTCACCTTATGGCATAGGTAACTTGCTTCTGAAATAGGTCATCTTTTTAATATTACATGTTTCAAGATGTGTTATTCATATAGGTGACATTTTTAAAAATAATATTTTAGCCATATTTCCTTAACTCTCGAAAAGCTAACATTTTGGAATAAAGAAAACACATAATACAATGAAAAAAGAAATGTACATTTGTGCAGGTGAATCTTTTACCCAAGATCACTTGTCAATTCACCAGAAGCATCTAAAATACTGAGTTGGTACCATTTAACTAACCGTACACAAGGACTTTAAAGGTAGTTTTTCTAGCAATTGGTTCGATCTACTTTATAGGACTCTAAGCTCCTTCAAGACAGTGGGCAATTTCACACAGTGGTTAAATGAGGTTTCTAAAAGCAATTTGAAGTAGTGAGGAACTATGTAAAACGGTAGTCATGATTGCGATACTAGTGGTAGAAGTTGGTGTTTAATAAATATTTTTTGGATGAATTGAATGTTGGCTCCATTCTGAAATATGGTTTTAAGAGTTTTAACTGCTAAAAAGAATATCATGCCGATAAAATGACTATTACGGATACGAAAGTCTACTGAGTAACATATAATATGAATACTCCTCTGGTTATGCAATGCTTGGAATTCCAAGTGGGAGTTTTACTCATGGAAGAAATACAGTACGTGGCCCTGTGACTAAAAGATAATAGGAACTATTGAAGATGGAGATTTTTCCACTTGGTCCTGGGCACGGAATCAAAATCTAAGTTTAACTTGGTGATATTTAAAAATGCATAACATGCAAAAGTCTGCAATCATTCTGTTTCTCAGCTAGTGAAAATAGAAGTCTACAGCATAGTATGTGTCAATTTTGAAAATATAGCCAAATCAGGCCGACAAGAAAAATCTTAAGTAAATAACTTCATCCATGTGTTTAGTACCATCCATGACTCTATGCCAAATTCACTTCAAGTTCCCTTCTTCAGCAACTTCTTTTATAACATGTGCCTGCAGCTATTAACTATCTGAAGTGTTGATGAGGATAGGAAAGAAATTACTTTCATGGTTATGTTTAGGGGGACATTTGGAATTCAACAGTATGTGAGAGGACCAGCTTCAGCTTGAAATAATCTGCTAAGAAAAACACCTGAATTCCAAGCAAACAGTTTAGCCATTTAAAACTCATTGAGGCAGATACCCATGATAAAAAATAGCAAAATTGAAAAAAAAAGTCAGAGAAAAAATGATCCATGTCCACCAGTAGCAATGGAAAGGGCCTAACATAGGTTAGGTCGAAACTCTGTAATGAATTCTGTCTGAAATTATCAGATGTTTGATTTGAGGTGGAAAATATTCTGGTCTCTAATGTATATGTTTCTGCTTTAGGTAGTGATGTCTTCATTTCTTTATCGTTTCTTATTTATTTCTGATTGACAATTTTTAAGTTGTATTTTTGTTATGACAAATCATTTTTTCCTCCTTACTATGAAACATTCAAATGACTCATGCTCAAATTTATTTTTGAAAGAAATGTGCATTAATAGAAACTTACAGGTATGCACCTGTTTCTCAAAGTGCACTGTTCTCTGCTGGTAGAAAAATTTCATAGACTATCATCTATGGGTAGCAACACCACTATTCAAATATCCATGTTAATTAAAATGATTTGTTGCTGTTCTTCCAAGTGGAAGCATCTAGATGTTTGGCATTCTGTGAATAGACAAACACATATTTTTCTTAATAGCTAACATTTCTTCCAGAATACATTGCTTGTTTCTGTTTGCTGTTGCTGTTTTGTTTTAAAGGAAGTGCATAGATCTCTTTCTCTTTAAGACTCTCAAGTTCACTTTTTAACATTGAGAAATACACCTCTACCTGCCTTATATTTCTTAGGATTTCTATCTTCCACAGGCTGGGTGTATTTTTTCTATCCTCAACAAAACCAAAATAAAACTTTTTAAAAAGGTGGAGTGCTCATTGCTGTGGAGAAGAAGCAGAGAGTGATAAAGGAGACAGGGAAGATTGAACGGCTGATCCAACCTATCTCCTACTCTCTTTCCCCGTAGCCACTTTGCAGCTAATGGTGGCCATGTAACAGAACACAGTGTCCTAGAAATTTTAATGCGTGTATTTCACTTAATGCAATCAAAAGTATTTACATCCTTCCAGAATTAATGAAGACCTTGAAGTCTTTGACTTTGTGTGCTCTGCTACTCACTTTATGTACTGTTTTTGAGCAAGATTTTCTCTGCATCTAGATTTTTATTTTACACTCCACAAATTTCTTTCTGTTTCATATAGTTTCTTCTAATTTGCCCACAAGTTTAGATACTGTTTGCTAACGTTTTCTTGCATTTCAGGCATTCTTTCTGGGATAATTCAACATTTTTTTTCTCAAATACATCCTTATAAGATCTTTTCTTGAGATTCTATTGATTTGTTTGCTTGAGAGTGGGAGGTTTTTGTTTTGTTTTGTTTTTGCTACAGATCTTTAAAAACTGAAAGCACATCGTTAGTTTGAATGTTATATTCTCATGTAAGAAATTGCTACTTATCAAATGCTTCACCTTTCTCTGCCATTTTTTAAGTTAAATATTTACTTTTTGATTACAAGGTCTCTCTCTGTTAAATTAGATTTGAGAAGGGAATGAGAGGAGGCCATTATTTATTGGGCTGATTAAATGCTCCCTCCAGTCAACCTGGTGACTAGTATTTTGAGGGAACACTAGACTTGGTGGTTTCTTCCTGCTGTCTTCTAGAAACGCCACACCAGGGCATTTCCTCATAGACTGGATTAAAGGTATACTTTCTACCTGCATCTGTGTCTGTATTAAGATCTATACATAGGCTTAGGGCGCCTGGGTGGCTCGGTCAGTTAAGCATTTGACTTCAGCTTAGGGCATAATCTCACAGTTTGTGAGTTCGCCTGGAATGGGCTTTGGATTCTGTGTCTCCCTCTCTCTCTGCCCCTCCCCCGCTCGCACTCTGTTTCTCTCTTTCTCAAAAAATAAATATTAAACAAATTTTAAGGCTTATATGTGTTATACACAAAATATACCATAAATTATAATTTTAACATAAATCTTAGAAAAGAATATTAATTTTATATTTTTATCTCTTTGTTATTATGTTTTGTATTTAAGCAAATTAACAGTGATAATATAGTAAGAGAAGCTATGGATTCTGCCATGTTTTCTGAATCGTAAATTAATTCTCAAAAATTCTTCTCCATATCATACATTTATGTTTCAATATGCTTAAAAGATGTGTATCACTGTGGGGAAAAGGTGGTGGTTGGAGGGAGGAGTTGGGGGAGAGGATAAAAAAAGGAGAAGTCTGTTTAAATTAGTGAGAAATAAAATTATAGTCAACTTTGAGATTATTTCAAATAGCATCCTTAAGTATTATTAAGGATAATAAATGGTTGTTAGTCAAATTCCTTAGAGGATCTGAGTTAATGATTAGTTATGAAGGTTTTATAGTTAGAATACCACTTTTGTGAGGACAAACAGATATCTCTAAAATTTATTAACAATGCTTAAAAATGTTCCTAGATATTTGGATATATTTTCTCTGAAGACTTTTACATAACAGGTAAACAACCCATATTATCTCAGGTATATATGAACCATAATTAGTGCAACCTAAATTATTTGGAAGGATGATACAGAATATTCTAAAGCCCTGGTTTAATGATTCTAAATGAAAATAACAGTTTTGAGTAAGTGTTAACACAAATGCTAGTTTATGTGCAAGTAATTTATTTTCAAAACTAATCACTTTAGGCATCTGGGTATTTTAGAAATAGTGGGTTTTATTCAAATAATTGTTGTGCTTCTCTTCCAAATGATCTGATTCCCTCAACCCCATTTCTCTAGGGCTGTTACGATGTGATTTGAAAGTTTTAGCATTATTTTAACTGTAAGAGATAAAAAAAAAAAAACCTCTTGTTTGTTTCTACTTTCAGTAGAAAGTTTTGCTTCACACAGGAAATGACAATATAGGTGGAAAAGTCTCTGCTCAGATGTAGCAACCTGGATGCTTCTATTCATATTGACTCAACTTGAACATTTCATTTTAATGTGAATTGGGAATTAGACTATACTATTTTTCTTTGGCAAACCCACATTTCCATTGTACGGACTGCACTTTAAATCCTGGTACAATCTGGGTGTCACATAATCCTGGAGAGTGAAGTCAATACCACCTCCTACTTTGGCACAAAGCAGCCTTAGGCAAAAACTGAGATGTCTCTCTATTATAGAAAACCAAAATGTTACCCTCACCTTAAATATCTTTCTGTACATAAAAAGTAATGCCTAAAATCTTCAAATTAAGACTCAATCTTTGTTGAAGAGATAAATCTTGGTTAAAATATGAGTTCCTCAGGGTGCCTGGGTTGTTCAGTCGGTTAAGCATCTGACTTCAGCCCAGGTCATGATCACACAGTTCATAGGTTCGAGCCCCACATCATGCTCTGTGCTGACAGCTCAGAGCCTGCGGCCAGCTTCAGATTCTGTCTCTCTCTCTCTCTCTCTCTCTCTCTCTGCCCCTCCCCTATGGTGCTCTGTCTCACTCTTTCAAAAATGAATAAAATATTTTAAAAATTAAAAATAAAAAAATATGAATTCCCCTGGAAAAGACAATATTTTCAGTGATTCTTTATATCTTAATATTTGTGAGTGTCAGATACTTTTTCTTTAAGTTTATTTATTTATTTTGAGAGAGAGAGCCTGAGCAGAGGGAGGAGCAGAGAGAGATGAAGGGAGAGAATCCCAAGCAGGCTCTGTGCTGTCCTGGCAGAGCCCAGCACAAGTCTCCATCCCACAAACCAGGAGATCCTGACCTGAGCTGAGACCAAGAGTCAGATGCTTAACTGCTAGAGCCACCCTGGTGTCCTTTGTGAGTGACAGATACTTTCCTGAGAGTGGGTTTTAGAAAAAGAGACAAGAATGTATGGGAAAAATATATCCTAGAGGATTTAGGAGAAGGTATTACCAAGGAAGGACTGGTGGTCAGAATGTTGAAGCAAATTTCATCTTCATCACAATCTTATCAAGGGCTGCTCCAATATTAGTGCACACACTCATTCATGCTACTAGCTTTAAATGTTTTTTTTTTTTTAACATTTGTTTATTTCTGAGAGACAGAGAGAGACAGAGAGACAGGGGAGGGGCAGAGAGAGAGGGAGACACAGAATCCGAAGCAGTCCAGGCTATCAGCACAGAGCCTGATGTGGGGCTCGAATTCACAAATATGAGATCATGACCTGAGCCGGAGACCTCAACCGACTGAGCCACCCAGGTGCCCCATGCTACTAGCTTTCATTTGGCATCTACTATGTTTTAGGCAGTGGTAGGCATTAAGGCTGCAAAAATGAACACAGCATATTTTCTGGCTTTAGGAGCCCTGTTCTAGTGGAGGAGGTAGAGACCAACCATTAATATGTAGAGTGACAAATGTGTAAGGGAAGACTGTAAGGGATTCCACTGGAGGATTATGTAAAATGGAGGGACTCCATTTACCTATAAACTATTGTTTGGAGTTAGAACCTTTATTCATAATGTGAGAAGACACTTCTTTAGTAATAACACACAGTGAATCCAGTCAACCATCGCTGGCCTGACATTACCAGCTTTAGGAATGCTTCAGTACATTTCTTCTCTGAAGACCTGGTGCCAGCTAACCTTAAAATATTTTAATATCTGGTCAAGTCAGCTGCTCTGACAGCAATTGATTTGCTGAATGTCAAATCTGTTCACTCTGGAATTTAATGGGTTTTAATAAGGTTGGGGATGGGATAAATCTAAATAATGTTTGAACAAGTATTTACCAATTTAACTTTTTATATTTTGGTTGAATAGAAGGCATTTATATCTCTAAATACAGATTTACATCACGGGCATGAAGGCACACCACTATTCATTTTATGGATTATAATATATCTTGACACAATCCAGGGAATTGGAAGGTAGTCTTGACACTCCATCATTTGCTTGCACAGTTGTGTCTTTTCCTAAAACTGAACAACTTGCACAGGGGGTGATTATAGATGTTAACTTTGACGCTGCTGACATTTGTCACCTTATGTCATAACCTTAACATTATTTAAGCATATTTATGGAAGGGATTCCTGATTGCTCAAAGCACAAGGTAGAAAGTGAAATGTATAGGTTCCTATAACATTTGTTCCATCAGCAATCAACATAACACCTTTCCTTTGAGAGGTAAATATTATATGTCATGTTCCATAGGGGAAAACATCAAGAACTGCTATGATATGGTTTTTGATTTTTTTTCCTATTTTTCCTTTGTTTTAGAGGTTACATCAGAAATGAAATAGGCTGTGAATTTCTCTTTGTCCTTCATCAATCAAAGCTGATCAATTATAAGACCAGCAAAACTGGATCACAACTCCAAGCTACATGGTCATATTACACTCATATTATTACTAAAAGCCACATCTATATTCCAAACTGGGATACTATAACCCCTTTGTCATTTTCCAATAAAAAGACCATACCAAATAGGCCGAGCACACCGTAATTAGCAGCTGGCAGAGAAAGCTGTAAATCTGTATGAGTTCTGAACGATTTGCTTACATTGTTGCTTTGTTGACAAATGATGCTGTACATGTTAATGTTCCTGAAATGTCCCCATTGCACCTGACGTGCCAATAAATGCCAGCCAGCTGTATGAATTATGGAAATAAGATTTTTGTTTATGAAGGTATCCCAGACATTTATTTTACAGCATTCCTCTCGACAGATTTAATGTCTGGAGTTACATTGAGAAGATATTTGCTACCTGACATAATGGATAATGGAAACTTTAAAGGCTCTTTTTTCCTCCTTTTAATGATGAGATTAATATATCCACACACGCACACACATGCACACACACACACACACACACACACACACATATATCTCTTAACATTTACCTTCTGACTTCATAATTTCCTATTAATTTTTAAACACCACACATTCCTGCTCAAGAGTTAAATAAGATACCAATTTCTAATTAAGACTATTAGGGGTGAATATTTGGAATTATATACCAGTAATTTTCATTTCCATTCTAATCATTCTTTTCGTGTGTATGTAAATAGCTCAAAAATATTGTGTATGAATTATATGATTTTGCATCTGTTGATCTATTACTTTATTGTTGGTATTAAAGAGCTTTAGTTGTGGGTATTTTTAAAAAATGTTCCAGGAGTAAGTACTCAAATAAATAATTTTATCTCAGTATACCTGAAAATAATATTTTCTGTGGCTGGGGATCCTACAAACTGCCTCATTGCCCATTATACCTTTTAAGCCCTTTATTCAGATAAGAGATTTAATTAATACAGTATTATTAAAAAGCTCTCACATGAGATAAAAATTACCTGATCTTACAATAATCATAAAATAACTACTGGTTCTGAATTCTTTAACACAGCAATAAAATAAATTAAGCCATACTAATGTAAGAGCTTTTTCTTCTCACATCAGAATGGAATTTGTAATTCCCAGACGTGAATGCCAATATTCTCAAGTTTTAATCTTCCAAACATTTGTGTGATAGAAGCACACCATTGCCTTTGAATTGTTCTATTTTTTATAGGTCAAAGGAGACTAGAAAGTATGATTTCTAGGCTGTGGTCATAATTTTGTTTTCTGCTTCAATGCTGAGGAATGGATTGGCACAGGACCTAAAACAGCTGATCATATGTGGCCAATAAGATTTTGAATTTGGTCACTAAACTCCAAATAACTTGTTGTGTCCTACGACTTGTGATTTAAAAAAGTGTCCCATGAGTAGAGGCGAATTGGCCCTCCCTGAGTGACTGGTTGCATGACTTTTTTACCTGGGTTGAATTGTACCCTTGATTTGTACATATAGAGGGCAATGTACTTTTTCCTCAGAAATGTTTGATCTATTTCCCACATCCTCTTTAAGATCTCCATGCTACCTAAAGTCTTGAGCAACAGTGGAAAAAAAAAAAGCCTCTTCATGGAACTTTGAACAATGGTGCCTTAAGGATGATTAACATTTAAGCAGGGAGGAAAGTCAGATCACCTTTGTGACCAAAGGCAATTCCCCTCAAATACTTCTTTCCCCACAAAAGAATCCAGATGGCAAAAATGATGCTTAAATAAATGCTGGCTATGGCTCAATTCTTCTGGTTCACATTGGCTACAATAGACACTCACATTTATACATTAACCATTTCACAGATTTTGTGCAAAGAGTAAGCTACGTGTCTATATGCCTATTGTATTCAAAGAGTTAAGTCTCCAATTCTTGGCATAGCTGCTCTGGTCTGTATTTGCTCAAAGGAGGATTAAGGGTAATGTGCAGCAGAGGAACAATGTATGGAGACCTGGACTATATCTCTCCTCAGTATACCTGCACAACGGGAAGCGCAGGGCTCCAGACCCCACGCTCCGGGTTTGCTCTCACGTGCATGGAATTCATTGAAACTAATGGGAAGGAAATTACAGCCGTCTCACAGGTCTCCTAACTACAGGTTTCTGTGTGGATAAATTTAACTTGTCAAGGTTTCTTACAGAATGACACAACGAAAGTCAAATAGTCAACTAAGAATAGCAGAAAAATCTAAAAGTATTCAATTCCCCCATTTCAGTTAAATAAAACCAGATACATCATAGGCAAAGATCAGAGTTTGACTGGAGATTTTCCAAAATGATACTGTAATTTCTTACTAAGTTGTGAAGTTAAACACACACTGAGTAACAAATATCTGGAAAAATAAGAGAGTTCACCTGGTTATATCAGAGTATGTTTTTTAAAAATGAATTATTTATTTAAAAAAACCCTTTAATATACTATACTAGGACATACTAGGGTTCACTTTAGAAAAAAAATTAGAAGAGGAAATTATTGAATGGTATTTGACTATCATTCAGAACAAGCATATCACCCAGGAAATATTGACTATAATAAATAACATTTGAAACGGACAAAAGGACTGTGCTGATTTAATTGGGGCAAAGTAAAGTGGTGAAAGAAAGTTCTTCAAACACAAATCCTTTCCAAAATGGTTATAAGAAATTTTATACCGGCAACAATTGTGGAATAATAAAAAAATAATAATAATACTTAAATTATTTGCCTTTTATGTCTGAACTTCTTGAAGTAGGAAGTATTATTAACTTCATTTTACAGTTTGGAAGAAGCAGAGTCCTGAGATGTTTTAATCTATTCAAAGCTGTGCCACTTTTACACAGCAAGGCTCAAATTTATCCAAAGCACTGGGATTCCAGAACTTACATTTTAAAGCACGTATTATTTTGTGTCTAGAAATTAAATGTGCTGATTGTCACAGTCTAATTTTGGGGGTTAATTAATGTATTTTGGAAACTTTATTGAAAACTGGAAAGCAAAGTCAACTGGATTGACAGTGGGGCTGCGGGGCAGGCAGGGAGGATCCTCTGGATGGAATAGAAGTTGGTAGGAAAGATTTATAGCAAATACAATTAATAAAGTAATTATGAAGTGAATGTGGTATGCCCAATAGTTACTTTTGGAAGTTTATAAGAGTTTTTTTTTTTTTTTCCGTGGGAGCCTGGGTGGCTCTGTCAGTTAAGCCTGTGACTCTTGATTTCAGCTCAGGTCATGATCTCACGGTTTGTGGGTTCAAGCCCCACATTGGGCTCTGTGCTGACAGAGTGGAGCCTGCTTTGGATTCTCTCTCTCTGTCCCTCCCTACTTGCACTCTGTGTCTCAAAATAAATAAAAATTAAACAAAAAAGTTTTTTTTTCCAGCTTCTGAATATACATAATATCCCAACCTCAGATAAGTCATCATTAGGAGAATAAAGCCCTGGATTGGATGCCGAATTTTTACGAACAAACAGCTCCTGAGTAGAACATAATTACAAAATGAAAACTTGTATTCTTCAAATGAGATTATCATCTCCAATAGGTACTAAATCAAGGGAGAGAAAAGATATATGTACTAACTACCAAGAATTTACATTTGAAATAGCAGCAACAATACTCACCAACTCAGAAAAAAACAAAAACAAAAACAACACAAAACCCTCTCCCAGAACTTCAGTACCTCTGTTTTTCACTGGCTCCCAAAGTCCTCTGGACAAGGACCAACCACATCTCACTCATCTTTATATTTTGTTGCCTTATGCCTGGGACACAATAAACATTCAATTTATGTTTGCTGAAAGGATGAAAAGACACAGACTGAAGATTTAAGAAACGCACCCTAGACCTAAAGAGAGAATTTAAGACAATGATGCACATAGTGTCTAAGAGCACATTGGCTTCAGATTCAATCAGTCCCAGGTCTCAATCTTGACTCTGACACACACAAGCTGTGGCCCTAGCACAAATTATCCTCACTAAACTTTCGTTTCCTTATCAGCACAACTGAAGTAATAATGTCTAACACTTTGTGTTCTGTGATTATTAAATAAAGTAATATTTGTAAGACATACCATGGCATTCCTTCCTGGTATATAATACATGGCATTCCTGGTATATAATAAATTATCAAGAAATGTTGTTAAAACTATAGTGGTTGAGAGTCACAAAGCAAATATTGGAAATGACTCAAACTTGTCATCTTAGGACAGTAAAAGCAGTATACTTAAAAATTTTTTAAATGTTTATTTATTTTTGAGAGAGAGAGAGAGAGAGAGAGAGAGAGAGAGACAGAGCATGAGTGGAGGATGGGTCAGAGAGAGAGGGAGACACAGAATCCAAAGCAGACTCCAGGCTCCGAGCTGTCAGCAGCACAGAGCCCAATGCGGGGCTCGAACTCACATACTGGGAGATCATGACCTGAGCCGAAGTCAGATGCTTAACCAACTGAGCCACCCAGGTGTCCCCAAAGCAGTCCACTTTTGTAGCCAGTGGAGTGTGCACAGAAGTGATTGTCTTGGAACAGAGATTAAGCTTCTCTATTATTCCAGTGACTAGTGACCACTTAAGTGGAGATATATTTGCAGGCAATGAAAATCACACTTCCAATGATATGTTGAAAGATGGAAATGCAGGTTTGAGAATAATTTGATTGCAAGAGACAGTTGAACTGAAAGCTCTCTGAGGAAGGAGTGGGTAGAGGAAAGGGCCCAAAGGTGAACTTGTCTAGTTCCATAGGTGAAATAAAGAGGACTCAGAAGGAGGGACAATTAAGGGCTATTAATTAATTAATTATTATTGTTTATTTTCTAAAAAATGTTTTTTTTAATTTATTTTGAGAGAGAGAGAATATGCATGTGCTCATGAACCATGAGTTCATGACCTCAGTCGAAATTGAATTGGATGCTTAACTGACTGAGCCACCCAGGCACCCCCATTAAGGCCTTTTTCTTTTTAAAAGATTCTTTAATGTTTATTTATTTTTGAGAGAGAGAGAGACAGCATGAGCAGGGGAGGGGCAGAGAGAGAGGGGGACACAGAATCCAAAGCAGGCTCCAGGCTCTGACCTGTCAGCACAGAGCTCGATGTGGGGCTCAAACTCATGAACTGTAAGATCGTGACCAGAGCCGAAGTCAGATGCTCAAATGAGTCACACAGGCACCTCATAATTTAAGGCCTTTTTAAAGTCTTGACTTCAGTGTCTTGAATCAGAAAGTAGGTAGAAAAGGCCATAGAAGATGACAGATGGTTAGGAGGACAAACATGAATGTAAATTTAAAAACATAGAGAACTTGTCTAAGCCAGGAAGCAGATGAATTAAACTGGGCAGAAAAGAACAGGTTCCAGAATCATTTATTGCTCAACACAGTATAGGTGATGTTTCTTTGTGAGAAAGTTTCTGATGGGGTGCCTAATCTAACCAGCTAGAAATCTCTATCTTTCTCTTCTTCTCATAAAACAAACTGGAGTGCAATGGAGTGTGACTTTTTTATGGAAATCTTGATTTTTCTCCAAATATTTAGGAAAAGGTAAATTATTTGAAAACACAAGTACTTAGAGCAATTGAGATGGCTGCTCTAGAATGTGATAAAGTGCAGAAGGCCAAATGCAAGAGACTGGCCCGTGGGTATTATTGGTACTTCAGAACATCTGTGTAAAAGGGACTCCAAAACATCACTTACAATATAATGAACAGGGCGAATTTATATAACTAGAACTTGTCTTAGGAGGAGAATTTCATATGGTTCTTTCATAAGCTGTTTGGGAGGGAGGAGAGGAGCTAAAATCATATTTGGTAATGCTTGAGGAAAAACAAGATATTGTTCAGTGGTCTTCCAAGGAGGGTGAGTACAGTTGAGAGAAAGGCTTTTGATTTGTTCAATGGGGTTTGCAAGTGGAAGTGCTGACAACAGGAGGCTTCTATTTTGCTCTTTTCTTACCCCATAGTTGAGTGTGTCTCTAAAAACATGTTTAATAAATATTTATGTCAGTTTAATGAAGTGACAAATTGTTGGCTTGCTCTAGAGGTCAAATAATAAGTTTGACTTTAATAAGATTATTAGCCTATTAGGGGTGTTCATATGTCTCCATTCAGTACTGGTGGAGGGGCTGTTATTCCAGAGACTGTTATAAAAGGGAAGATAAAAGAAAGGGAGGTTTTTAATCTTTCATTTTGGGAAGGATAATGTCAACTAAAGCAAGGAGAAATTGAGAAAGAGTAAAAACCTTCCTCACCTTATGATGGGTTAACCCATTTAATACACCTAACTTAACAAACATCACAGCTTAGCCTAGCCTAACTTAAACATGTTCAGAATAGTTTCATCAGTCTACAGTCAGGCAAAATCATTAAACACACAGCCTATTTTATAATAATGTGCTCAATATCTCATGTAACTTATTGAATACTGTACTGAAAGTGAAAAAAACAGCATTATTGTGTGGACGCAGAATGATTGTACATGTATTGCTTGTTTACCCTCGTGATCACATAGCTGACTGGGGGTGGTGGCTTGCTCCTGATCTACATCAAGAGAGAACATCGTACAGCAGATTGCTAGCCTGGGAAAAGAACAAAATTCAAAGATTTCTACTAAGTGCATATTGCTTTCGGACCATTGTACAGTCAAAAAATTGTAAGTGAGGGGCTGTATGTAGTATATTTGAGGTGCTTCAATTGATTCATTAGAAAGGAAGAGTTTGGGAGCACCTGGGTGGCTCAATTGGTTAAGCATCCAACTCTTGATTTTGGCTCAGGTCATGATCTCATGGTTTGTGAGTCAAAGCCTCAAGTCAGGCTTTGAGCTGACAGCATGGAGCTTGTTTGGGATTCTCTCTCTCCCTCTCTCTCTGTCCCTTCCCCATTCATGCTCATGCTCTCTCTCTCTCAAAATAAATAAGTAAACATTAAAAAAAAAAGAAAGTAGGAGTTTTTTTCAGGAATATATGAAGTAAGATCAAAACAAAATGACACAAATTTCAGAAGTCTAGAGGAGCTCAGGTCCTAGATTATTTCCTTTGAAAAACATCTGAATTGAGTATCTTGAAAAGACACCAAAACCAATAAAGACTGAAAAACAGGGAGCCACAACAATACAAGAAACAAAAACCCTCAGTGGTCAATAAAACAAAAATAGCCATAGCCTCAAACCATAAACAGTCATGTGTACTGTGAAATACAGTGGAGTCTGCACCAATATGAGGAGAGAATCTGAGCCAACACAAACTTCAGACATAGAAGAGGAAAGAGATTTCCTTAAAAGGGTCTTAGTCTTGACAGTGATGTCTGATTATTTGATTAGAGTATCAGGCCATGAGAATGGTTGCATCCTGGGAGTAGGAAAATATACCAGAAATTTCACTGCACAGAAAGTCACGGAAGGTGACATTAAAGGCAAAACCATTTTATTGTTTATTCCCCAGTCATCCAGCGTAGCAAGAGTTTCAAAGAGGAAACTGAATGAAGGAGGGAGAGGAGACAGAAATTGCTAGATTCCAACACATAGAGCTGTGTTGCTGATAGAGATAGAGACAGAGATGGATAGGTAGGTAGGTAGGTAGATGATAGATAGATAGATAGATAGATAGATGATAGATAGAGGTGATAGATACATAGAATGGCCCTATTCAAGGTTGGTAGTAGTCAGGAAAAGATAAGTAGGGATTCCAGAAGTACTAGGGATCATTGATTAGATAAGAGTAAAAACGAAGAAGGATATAAATCACAAGAGGAATTACTCAAGAATTCAGGAGAGTTCAGACAGTTATCTATAGTTTAAAAAAATTATTTGCACATCGTATATCAGAGAGTTTTTAAAAAGAGCTATAAATATTCAAAGCAAGTTGATAGAGTTCAGGAAATATATATATATTATATATATAATTGAAAACACAGAGTGATACACAAACTAGAAGAAATTATACAAAATGAAAAGATTAAAGACATAAATGTACCTATGAATAATAAAGCTGATTATAGTACAGAAAACAAGGCTCTTAAAGAAGATTAAAGAGCAAGTGGAACAGAAGGAAAAAACAAAGATGTAATAGAAAAAAAATTTTGGAAATAGAGAACGATTTAAATTTGCTTGCTGGGGCGCCTGGGTGGCGCAGTCGGTTAAGCGTCCGACTTCAGCCAGGTCACGATCTCGCGGTCCGTGAGTTCGAGCCCCGCGTCAGGCTCTGGGCTGATGGCTCGGAGAATGGAGCCTGTTTCTGATTCTGTGTCTCCCTCTCTCTCTGCCCCTCCCCCGTTCATGCTCTGTCTCTCTCTGTTCCAAAAATAAATAAACGTTGAAAAAAAAATTAAAAAAAAAATTTGCTTGCTGAAAAGATATCCTTACTCCCAGTAAAAATTGGTGTAGAATAATTGATCTAACATATCCTAGTGGAGCTACTGAAATTTAAGGATAAAGAAAAAGCCGTATGGTTTTTAAGGCAGCACAGGACTCATACTGAAAGAAGGCGAAAGGAGTTTGCTGTCAGGACACTTCTTGGTAGCACTCAGCGCCAGATGAAAAGGTATGCAAAAATCAGAGATATTCAGTCAGAAATGCAAGGGTAGCCTACTCATGACCCTTTCTTGGAAATGGAACTGGAAGATGAAATATAATGAACAGAAAACTAAAATAGAGCACTTGAACATGGAGACAACTTGGTAAAATGACTAGGTGTGAGCACTTTCTCCTTTGCACAGAACAAACTCTCAACATTGGGGATAATGATTACAAATATAAATGCTAACCTCAAGGATAATAAAATCTGAAATAAATTGGAAGATCATCTTGAAGGAAGAATGCTTGCATTAATTTCCTCATAAGTAAAGAACAAAATATTTGGTAAAAAGTAGAAATAACTTTATTGACTTCAGATTCTTAACATTTTTCTTAGGTTATTTTTTAAGAACTGGTATTTCTTGAGGCAAATTAACATTGATTTGAAGTTTAGCCATTCTTTCCAGCTCATTTCAATTTCTTTTCCTTCCTAAAATTCATATAAAACTAAACATAAAGTTTTTACTAAGGAATAACCACTATGGCAGAATCATATTTTTATCTGTCTGTTACATCACTATATATATAGAAGGGGCCATCTAGATTGCTAGTTATTAAATTTTAACTTATTTACTCATGTATGTATTTCAATATGTATTTATGGAATGACCAAGTGACAATTTTTTCTTCGTCTATTTTTTGTTTTTGTAACAGTTACTTAATATTTTATTTTATTTATTATTTTTAAATGTTTATTTTTTTACTTTGAGAGAAAGAGAGAGAGAGAGAGAGAGAGAGAGAGAGAGAGAAAGAGTGCAAATAGGGGAGGGATACAGAAAGATGGAGAGAGAAATCCCAAGCAGGCTCCAGGCTGTCAGCGCAGAGCCTGATGTAGGGCTGGATCTCACCAACTGTGAGATCATAACCTCAGCAAAAAGCAAGAGTCAGACACTTAACCAACTGAGTCACCAGGTACCCCAGGTATTTTATATTTAACATTCTTTTCACAGCAACACACCTGCTTAAGATCAGGGCTGAGGTGCTTTTATCATCATCCATTTAGTCAATGTACAATGATAGAAAAATGTCATGGAGCTAAGGAGATCTCTGCCTTCTTTGAGTTTTAGTCATTTATGGAACTATGAACATTCTATAGGATTTATCTTGCAATTGTCTACACTTAGAACATTTTAAATCTCAGGATGACTTCTTTTTAAAAAAATTTTTTTTTCAACGTTTATTTATTTTCGGGACAGAGAGAGACAGAGCATGAACGGGGGAGGGGCAGAGAGAGAGGGAGACACAGAATCGGAAACAGGCTCCAGGCTCTGAGCCATCAGCCCAGAGCCTGATGCGGGGCTCGAACTCATGGACCGCGAGATCGTGACCTGGCTGAAGTCGGACGCTTAACCGACTGCGCCACCCAGGCGCCCCTCAGGATGACTTCTTAACAGTACATTCCTGATCCATCTTTCTGTGCCTTTATCAATATGCTTAGGACATGTAAAATTGTTCTCAAAGCAAAAAGTAAAATGTAAATGCAAATATATTTGCAAGATATTCTGAAGCCAAATATATACTATTTGGGACTATATAAAATGACAGATTTCATCTGCCAGTAGTTACTGATCTCATCATGTCTCATTTTCAGAATGATCCAGGTATTTAGATTTAGAATCTTGCAACTAAGAAGAAAAGATGCATGACTTAAATTATTTACATGCATAAAAATTATTTTGCTGAATTATGGCTTGACTTCATTCGGCTTTGGTAGATATATGCTACATATTTATGTTGTCAGAATTTTAACTCTAATGATCCAGATTATGTTTACATAGTGTTGCTATTCTCTTTGAGAGTTTTAAGTCTACCACTTTGAGGCAAATGAATTTGATTGTGAATGTTCACATACTTGATATCTAGAGGACTTGTAATCTATTGCATCAACCCTCTTGGGACTGCTTTATTCAAATGCTTTTGGACATTTGCTCTCGTGACACTCTTTCCCAAATATCTGACTTCAATAGAATACACATTTAGCAGTTCAAAAAATGGTAACGGTGACTCTTGGGTGATATTTTTTCAGACTGCATTTATTTAACCTATCCTTGAATGGAGAATACCAATTATATTTTAGTTTTTAAAATTTCAGTTGTACCTAGAAAAGTCTCACGTAATATAAGTAAAAAATAAATTTAGTTGAAATTGTGAGGAATGATAGGAGGAACTACTTTCCTTAACCAATAAAATGCCTAAAATTAGTGATAGACATTTAAGTAAATAAAATTAGTATTTTGTGGTTACCAGTTCAAAAAAAGAAAAAAAAAAACCCTTGGACAACTCTTTTATTCAGAATATTTCTAAATATAAAGATTTCTAGTTTATCTTTGCATAAGGAGGTCTTTCAGTCTAAGTTTTCATTTGGTCTCCACGTTTAAGTAAACAGCAAAATCTTAGAAATATCCCTAACAGAACTTAACTCCCTACATTAATTTTCAATTTATCTAAGAATTCAGAAACATTGATTTAAACAGATTCTGTTAAGTAAATCCATGCCATCTACCTTTCTGACCCCCCCTTTTTTTTTTCAAATGAATGCAAGTACCATCCATCATGAGCAACTTGACTTTCTATAAAAGTAACAGTTCATAAAAATCTGTGAAACTACTACTGGGAACAAACAAATTAAACAAATGACAATGTAATATAATAAAACTGCTGCTGTCCTCCTCTGGTGGAAGAATTTGCTTCTTCTATGGGACTAATACATCTTGCAGAAACAATTTTAAATAATAAGTAACATATGGATTCAGCTTTTATTATTCTTCTAAAAGAAGACAATTATATTTATGTGATAAACTGTTCAGTGTTAGTAGCATGATGTTTACATTACTGGTTACTTAAATAATCTTTGACATGCCCCTATGTGGATCACTAGCCTGCTTCTCTTGAAATCCCTCTTACAGTTTAAGTCCTGTCTCTTTACAATGGCACTCATGTGCCCTTCAGCAACATCAGGAGTGTGGCAAAGGTCTACGGGAGACCAGCAAAGAAAGGGTTCTTGTAGGAGATATGGCCAAAATGCACTCATCTCCTCTCCCTTCCCGTACATCTTCCACCTGAGTCCTCTTCTAACTCTGAAGAGAAAGCTGGGACTTCCTGCGTTTGGTGGAATAAAAGGGAAGCCACCTTTGTGAAAGGAGTTATCAAATTGGTGTTACCTGTGGAAAGTTGTTTAAGTATTTATTATCCTTACCTTAGTCGTTGGCAAGTAGGTACAAGACACATTTTATATTATTTTTAAGAAAGAACTTTGGGGGAGAAGAGAGAGACCCGTGGACATTTGTTGCCTTCCACAATTCATCTACAGATGATTCATAAAAGCAGAAAGAAGTGTGTCTCCACATCTTTCAGTTTGACTGCCCCCCTCGCCGACATAGTCGTTTCTGAAGGAGAGAAATGAATTTCCAAATTGTCACTTTGGCTCACTCATCAGTTGCTGCTGTGTGTTTAGATAGCACTTGTTAAAAAGTGATGCAGTTTACTCTGCCGCCTTGTGCTTCTGTAATGAATCTCTTGCAGACTATCCGTTGGGGGAGTATTTACCAGTGCCCCTCCTCATTGCCCCACTGAGTGAGTTGAATAATTCTAATAATCAAAGGCACAAAGTCTGCATCTAGTTTGGAAATGAAACCATGGGTAATTTTCAAACGTGGTGCCCTCAATTTTTGATGAACTGTCACAGAAACAGGAATTACCACAATTCAAAAATCCCATCCACTAACGGACCAAGATCAGCATCTGTGGATGATTTCTTCTAACCCACTACCCTCAAATTTCCTTCCCAGCCCCCCTAATAAAAACACACCCCTTTGCCTCATGCTTCCAATTTAGTGCAATCATGCCTCTTACTGGCCATCGCCTTGCAGGACACCAGCTGTCAAACACAGAGATGTAAGGTACAGGAGTTTGAAATAGAAAGCCTTATAATGTAAGAGACATGCACGTCTTATATCAAGTCCACTATTAGACTCAAATGGGACTGCTCAGCATGTAGGAACAAGGACTCGCCTGCATCATAAACACTTAAAATGAGGGAATGCTAAACGGCAGTTAGCACTTTCCAGAGTCTTTAGATACATAATCTAACCTAACCACCTAACTACTGTCTTTCCAGAAAGAAATGGCCTGGCTCTTATATCTTCCAATCCCCTCCCCGTCCATGAAGGGACTGGGAAAGTAACTCCAATCCGAAGAAAGTTTTAAGGAATTGTCTTTGAAGATGAAAGTTGTGCTTTTCCAAAGATTCTGAGAATGTGAACTTGGGGAAGATGCCTGGGGGCCAAAATGCGCTCTTTCCGACGTTGGAGCAGCTCATTTCATGTACAAACTGCATCTTTTCTCTTTGCAGTAACTCCTGCAAGACCCAATTCCTCACACCACTTCTGCACTGGGCCTTGTGTCAGGGGGCAGAGGCAAAGGCGAGATGGGGTACTTGCCCTTATGGAATTCGCGCTTTTCGAGCGAGAAGGTAGAGACAGGCAGATAAATGAGTAAATGACTGCACGGTACAAGTGCTATGATTAAAGCATGGATGAAATGGAGGGATACCAAAGGAGGAAGGGAGAGGTTACCTCTGTCTGAGGGATTTAAGGACAGTTTCAGAGAGATGATGATGTTTTAAGTTGATTTTGACATTTAGCTTGATGACATTTTGAGGATGAGCAGAGATTCGCAGGTGTTTGTGGGGCTGTGAGCTGGAAGTGAATTCCAGGATGGGGCGAGGAGGTGCGCAGTGGTGCACAGCTATGCTCTAGCAAGCACAGCAAGTTGCTGGTTTGACACCATGAGCGCAGTTCTTTGTAAGCTGAAGCTACGGAAGATTTCCAGGTTGTCCAGCCTTTATGGTACATGGCGATACATGTGGCTTGGCTCCTGCATCTTTTGGCTTTTCGTGGGGCCAATTCGTTCATCAACTGTGCTTGAAAACACAGGCTCTTTTAAAACATATCTGGGTAAGTACCTAGCACATAGTAAATAGTCAATAAACATTAGTTATCATTATCTCATCATTATAAAGCATCCATTATGTCACAAGCTCTTTTCTGGGCACGTTGAGGGTAGAAAGTATGGAATAAAATAAAATCCTATCGATAAGGATCTAGGTGCTTTTGGTTGGGGAGATGTGGCATAAGCGCATGAATTAGTGTAAACAGAAAAATAAATATTGTATTTAGGATTATGTACCAATATATATGTAGTGATATGAGAAATTCAAAGCCAGAGCAATGTATTTTAAGGCATTAATATTGTCACATACACATAACAATGTAATAGAAAGAGTAAGGAAATAAACTGAATTCATCAAAGGAATTTGGAACTTGAGTTGAGTTTTGAAAAAAGGGCTAAGCCAGGAAATTGCATGAAAACAAAAGACCCAGAACATGGAAGCTGTTGGCACCTGCACGTCATAGAGGTGAAAGTAAACATACCATTTTCTGATTGTAGCAATAATATTCACTCCCAAGAGCAGAAGATTCATTTTGGGCGTGGGTTGAAAATAATTGGATGTGGTCAGCTTCTGGAGAAAGTGACGAACTCTGGAGAAATTTATCTGGCTTTGGTACTAACAGATAACAGGAAATCTTTAGTTAAATTTTGTCTTTTCATTTTCTATTTAATTGCAATGGCACAAATCTCTGAAAGAATTGACATGTTGAATATTTTGAATTGAGACAATTTCTTTTATTGATCTATCTTTGCCCCCCCCATTAAGTCACTACTAAATGAAAATGAAATAGAAAAAAAATTGTGAGTTTCTCCTCTAATTTTAGAATATGCTATAAACTTAGTTTGTTGGTCCTATTTTCAGATCATTAAAAATTTAAGCAAGGTTGAAAATAAAAAGCTTTTTGTGAACTCCCAGTGTTCTTTCTTAATAAAACAAATAAATGGAGGGAGAAATTCTGGGTGGGCATGTCAGGGAAAAGCTCAAAATCTTAATTTTTGCTCACTTAATTTATATTTTTAATGTGTATTTATTTTTGAGAGGGAGAGAGCACGAACTGGGGAGGGGCAGAGAGAGAGGGAGACACAGAATCCGAAGCAGGATCCAGGGTCTGAGCTGTCAGCACAGAGCCCAACGTGGGACTCAAATTCATGAATGGTGAGACCATGACCTGAGCCAAAGTGGGATGCTTAACCGATGGAGCCATATCCTGGCACCCCAGTCTTTGCTCACTTAAAATTACATCCTCCAAAATATTTATTAACAAGAAATCAAGCTTCATCCTCTATTTAAAAAGATGCCTCTGACACTGGCTGCTCTTGGCAAATAATCTGGCTGATACACTTCTTATGGTAGCATATCCTTTGAACATTCCTTCTGGAAATGGGGGTGGTTCTGCGTTACTTCATTTATTCTTTCTGGTTCAGTTTCCCTCATGATCACAAGCATACATTTCTGAGAATGCTGATCTGAATTAAGGGCGTAATCCACAGCCATGGAATACACATCAAACTGATCCACACAGACTAGAAGTAATGGATCCAAACTCAAATAGCTAAATACCGTCAGTATTTTCTCAAGGAAAAAACATTGTAGGTCAGATTCAAACAGATTCAGATTTACCAAGACAGTTAGTGTTTATGATTTGAGCCAGCTATAGGTCCTCTTCTAGCAAACTTGTGTTTGAATTAGTTTCCCATTCAATGGCAAATATTAATTGCAACTTTACACACTCTGATTTAACCATCCCTGAGAAGTCCATGTACTTAGATGCCTCCTATCACATTTTAAATGCTCTCTTAAATATTCAAATTATATAATTATGCCTAATTATGCAATACATTGTATTTGAATACAAAATCATAATACACTTTTGGCATCATTGTCATATAACAGCATTTGCCTTATTATGCTGTGGCATTTTGAGTATTTTTGATCAAACAGTATAAATGGAACAGGTTTTGCATACTGAGCATCTTAAAACCCACTTTAAAGAGATTTACTATCAATGCACATTTTCTGTTCGGCTGGAAAAAATAAGAACTTTGTAGTGTGTATTATGAAATGTTAAATATTAATACTATTTAAAGTTAATGGTATGCCAAAGAATATGGCTAATAATACATTATACAATTAAATGCCTATCATATTAGCTCATCTATTAACAAAATAAAACAGATTTGAACAGGAGGGTTCTGAATCACGTTTTTTTTAGCAAGGGTTGCCCATGTGTAAAAGCTAAATTATTTATTCAATTTTTAAACTGCTGGATGCGTCAGTTTGCAGTTATTTGCATTATATTTGAATGCTTTGTCATGTGTTTCTGATACAACAAAAACAGTTTTCTCTTTTTGTATTGAGGTATTTTCTCCTGCACAGATGCCACTAACAATATCTAAAAAAAAAAATCAGCCAAAAAGCACCTTCCTCTATGTCTGGAGAATCACTGAAGAGGCAACAAAGATCTCAACACCACTGCGTCAGACCCTTTGCTAAACCGCATTTGTTATCATGTCTTAAACTGGTTCCCAGGTACATAGTTCTGCATCATTGTTCTGACCTTTCCAGTATTTACCCTGCTTATCCAAGGTTAAATATCTTATATTTCATCATCTATGTTGTAATTTTATATATCTTGGTCCGTGGATGCTTGTAGACCATCGTGTGCTTGGCTTAAAGGATAGTTTTTCTTTTCTTTTCTTTTCTTTTCAGTGTTGGTAGCTTAAAATACCTTGAAAGCATGTGGGTTTTGCTTCTAAAACATTTCAAAGATTATATATTAATAGAATGCTGAGCACATGTGAGGGCCCATGCTTGTGTCTGAGCAAGCTAACCAACTTAATTGGGAAGCAATTACCCCTTTCCTGAACCTATCAATTACAGCAAAGTTTACGTACATCATCTCCCAAACCAATTATTGCTTGTTTAAAAAAAGCCCCCAAACCCTATGAAATGAATTCACCTAGAGAGTTGTGAGCATGTTTGAGGACTGCTTGAAAGTAAGAACACTGCTTGAGTGATGCCTGGCTTGAGTGATGCCTGGCATCTCTCCCACACACCAATCTTCATGACATGGCATTCGTTGTCTTAACTGTAAAAGTTCATTTAATCATTGTAGAGAGCATCTTATTTCTGGACACAGCATGCCAAGTTTTCTTAGGGGAGTGTTCTCCTTCCTCTCTCCATTTGTGTGCCCTGGATGGGACTCTACCTACATCTCCAATATGGAGCATGTGACCTTCATCTCAGCCAACCGGCTCATCATATTGTCTTCGCCATAGTGGTTAATTCAGGGATATTGGTAATGACTGAATTTGGGTCATTAGGAGCCAAGCCTGTTGGAAAAGAGATTCCTGATGAACTAGAAGCAGGGACCATGTTGACCCAGAGATACTGCAGTCATTTTACACCATGTGGAGACTAAGAATGAAGCTAACATGCAGCAGAACAGAACTGACAGCTCAAGAGAAACTGAGGTTGTTTATGTCCCAGAATTTAGAGAAGCTTAAATATTGGCTGCTTCTTGAAATTTCCAGATTTACATGAAAAAAAAAATTAAAGACAATTTAGATTGGCTTTCTGTCCTTTGAAATCAAGAGTTCTATATGATTCACCTGTACTTTTTATTTACTATGTTGTTTCCTTAATAGTGCTGACTTTTTCAGCCTCTGCTTTCTCATATATCAAAAGACCAAATAAAGTAAACCTCTCATTATAATCTGTGATGAAGGGGATTATATTTTGGCTGATATAAGGAATTGGCTGAGAGCATATTAAAAGACAAGAGACAACTAACTTGAATATTGAGATTTGGTGCAGATGGTGGGTTTCATCTATTTTTTTCAAAATTTGTCTTAATAAAAATAAATCTCATCAATCTGAGCCCAAACTAAGTGAAAGTAAAGTGGCAAGACTGTGGTTAGATGTATCATTTTAGTTTTTCTCTATTTAAGGCGATTTGCTTTTCTCTCAATGCAGTTCTATGCACAGTGAGACAATACCTTGATGGACAGAAAGGTGGTGTTCATGGTCATCAGCTGAAGTCATTAACATCTCTTTTGGAGAAGATTATTTTAGGCTTCTTGTCATTCCAATGGGAATCAACTCAATTATATATGGTTCACATAATTAACAAGAGTCAACTAAAATAGTCTAGTCATTCCTTACACTGAGGGAAGAATTCAACTTGTGGGTAAAACAGAGCTAGTCTTGGTAAAAGGGTTAAGCAAAATGTGGCTTTTTAAAATCTAACTCATTGTCAGAGTCAAAGTTTTTTTTCTTGAACTTCCTAAGAGTCCTTCTGAGTTCCTCATTCCTTAGAATATATGCTTCTCTTCTGTCTGACTCTTTCAAAACTTCCTGTTCTTTGCTGTATCCCTTGGAGGTAAGCTAGGTTGTATGCTGGTCTTCCTGACAAACAGATTTGTGCTCATATTTCCTTAATGTGTAAGCCTCCTATGATACTTACATTCTAATAGTCAGATTTTATTTATCTTGTACCATAATCCAGAAACAGAAAGTACGTGGCATGTGCCTATTGAAGCTTTTTCTTTTCCCCCCAACAATGCCTATGCCATTGCCACTATGGCTATGCCACTATTGCATAGTGCCTATGCCACTAATGGATGACAGAACTCGCTCTCCCTTATTGAAAACAATGTTTCAGTGTCCGTCTTGACGTAACTATCTAACCAGCTACTAACAATCAACCATATTTAGTATAAGAGGTGAAATGATTTGCCTTTCCTGCCAGATAAATTTCCTGATAAATTTCCAGATAAGTTTTCCGGCCAGATAAATTGATTTTCTAATTGTGGCATTTCGGACATACTGAAGTGATGGTGGGAAATTATTTTATATGTAAAGAATTTCCTTCATCAGCACATAAGCATCCACCTACACTGCCATCAAATCAGGTTTGTCCGTGAGTATTTTAAACATAGTTAAATAAGAGATATAGATTTGGGTGTTACTGAGCAGTGCTTTTTATACTGTCATTTGAATATGGATGTACTCAGTGACCTAAGTGAGTTTATGTTCCACCTCCTCCAGTTTAGATTATTTATAAAATAATTCAGGGCACTTCTTTGTCAAAATAACACATTCCATCTAGAGAAGGCTAAATCAAGTACTCTAGTCCCTGCTTCCTTTTCCTTCCCCCTTGCCCCCAGAATAAGACTATTCATATGGAAAACAAAACACAGGCACTATTAGAACAGTATCATCTCTTATTTACTTCACAAAACAGAATACAATATGGGTTGCTGTGAAATACAAATGAACTGTAATCCTCATCAGGTTTGGAAATAATGGATTCAGGCTAACATTTCCAGAAGAAATATGAAGGCAGTATTCTAAATTTCCTATTCTTTCCCAAATGAGTTTGCACAAAATGTGTCGCTAAGAAGAGTAATGTGCCCATCACATAGTGAAATTTCCCACTTGCAAAATGAAAATGAAAAGTCTGCATTTTAGGATGGCGTATTTAAACACATGCACCATGCTGTTTGTACAGTGGGGAAAACAAAGCTCCCCCTACTGGAGCATAAAAAAGCCTCCTCTCTTTCCTGCACCCCATGGCTCCGTCATATGCAGGAAGGCACAGAAACATATAGTCTTCCCATTATCCTGGTTCTCTCATCAAAACATCGCATTTTCCTCATTTCAGTTAATTAAAGGACAGCTGGACATTTCGTTACTGCGCCAGTCTCAGCTCTGTCTAGTTGAAGTGGGGCACGTAAAGGTCTTGGTCCCAAAGACACTTTCACCCGAAAAAAATGGTTTAAAAATTCATGCCTCTGATTGGGAAATTTGAAAAAGAAGTAAAAATAATCCTTACAGTGTGTCTGTATGTATGCTGCGTATGATTTTCACAACACACAGGTACATATATATATATATATATATATATATATATATATAGGGAAAGTGAAACTCAATGGAAGAATACACACACACACACACACACATACACACACACACACACAGAGAGAGAACATGGACACACAGGTACACACTTTAAAGATTTTAAAGATTATTTTTTATTTTTTTCATATATATTATATATATTAGATAGATACAGGAAAGAATAAAAACGTTGCCACATGACTAGTGAGTTGTTATTAATGGTTGACTATTAGCATTTATTGGAAAAATCTCTAGACATATGAAACTCAATATGTATCTATTTTACTCTATACGCATAAAAAGTCAATGTAAATGTGAAAGGTTTAGACACTTAGAGGTAGAACCAAATTAAAGATAGACTGAGAGGCATAACCAAATTAAAGATAAAACTAATTTTCCCATGTTAATATATGAGGCAACATGTTTTATCAAGAGGGCGAAGGGGTTTATGATGAAAAAAGATTCTAATGAACATTTTCTTCCAAAGAATTTCTAAGCTTTCATAATTGAAGTGTTTGCTGTCTACAGAAACAAACAAAAAATCTGCAGTTAACCGAAATTAAAGATATTTCTTCCAATTCTAGAAAGATAGGGGCATGGACGGACGAGGGGGACATTAAGCATGCTCCCTGTATCTTTTCAGGGTTTTGATGTAACTCATGTGAGTCACTCTGGGGACTCTCTCCTCTCCTCACAATCAGGTGGGCAGCCTTTAACAGCAGAGAGATAACAGACAATTGGAACCGTTCTTGCCTTTGAAATAGGTTCAATTATAGTTCACAGCCATTTTCAAGATGAGCCTCATATTTTCCCTCTTTTTTTCTTTTTTGAAATGAAACCTGGGCATGATGGCTCCTTCTGAATCAGCAAATAAATGATGCACTTGAACACTGTCTTTCCAGTCTCTCCTCACGTGCAAGACTAAGCAAATGCCTTGCTTCAAGAGCAGTTTTAGACTCTCTGTATTAAAGAAGCTCTCTGGGTGTAGGCGTTGGAATCCTGGTCATCAGGCCTCCCGTTTCTCAGGGATCTGGGGCATTACACTCACTCTGTTCTGAAAACAATACTGATTGAATCTTTGACCAGATGATTCCAAACTCTGAGGGGTGTATGAGGTGAGGGGAGTGTCTGTGTGCATGTATGTGTGGCTACAGAAGGAGAGATGGTGCATCAAAGATGTTCTTTGCCTCTTTTCTTGTACCCTTTTATGGGTTCAGGTTTAACAAATGTTCAGAAAAAGGTGTTTTGGTATTGCTGTATAGTCTAGACACCATCCTTCACTAGAACCTCCACTGTTCATGTGCATTTTCAAAGAAAATAACACAGTCACAGATTGACAGCAATCCAGACTTTTTTTTCTCCTTTCAATCCTCCTTTTCTTTTTTTTTTTTTTCAACGTTTATTTATATTTGGGACAGAGAGAGACAGAGCATGAACGGGGGAGGGGCAGAGAGAGAGGGAGACACAGAATCGGAAACAGGCTCCAGGCTCTGAGCCATCAGCCCAGAGCCTGACGCGGGGCTCGAACTCACAGACCGCGAGATCGTGACCTGGCTGAAGTCGGACGCTTAACCGACTGCGCCACCCAGGCGCCCCTCAATCCTCCTTTTCTAAGACATAAAATACAAAAGATGCAACTTTTTCTAGAAGTGGACGAAATATGATTATGATCTGCAGTGAGTAGGGGAAATATACAAATCAGATCTGTCACTTGTTTCCAACAACTAGAACTGGGTTACCTCTGATAAAGGAGAGTGCACCTCTAAACCCACTATACTAGGTATGTTGGAACCCATAAAATTTCCAATTACTGCTTCAGAATTTATTGTGCACATATGGAAAATAATACTTGTAAAACAGAAAGGGGTTTGTGCCTTGTGCTGTCAATACTGTGAAGGATGGGGTGATTATAAAGCAAATTAACAATACTTTTAAATGTGCATTCACTTATCTTTCCAATTAAATCCTTGTTAAACAACTGCACAGACAGTAATGGCGCTTCTGCAAAGCACTGATCAAGACAGTTTTATTGTAATTTTTACTCGGCAACAATTAATCAAGTAGGCATTTTCTTTATTATTAAATTATTTAGTTAATAAATATTCTCAATTGGCCAACATATTTGTAGTTTGCATGTTATTTTTGATTTTCCTACAGTGGAACATATTTGGGAATTTTTCCATTTTCTAGCAAAGGGACCATTAAGGCATGTGATTTTACAAATTTCTTTTCTTTATAAGAATAACTGTGAACAAGTCCTTGAAACTTTAAACCATTCAAAAACCCTATTTCAACCATTTTATTTTGTAAGGGATGCAAACACATTGCTTTTAGCAGATAAGAAATGAGAGATTTTGCTTTAAGGCGTCTTTCTGTTGGGGTAAGCAAGAAAATTAGCATTTTAGAAGTTCATTAATACCAGTTACAGACTTTTGAGTCCGGAAGCTGCACTGTAGTTAACGTTTTCTTTTCATATCCTAGTGAAGTGAATAGTACCTGAATATTATTCTTCTATAAACACACAAGATGGTATAAATTGAGAAACAGATAAAGATATCTAGAAGTATGTTTTCCATTTTTGGATTTCCATTTTTGTAATTTGGAGATTTGAATTTATCTAGCTAGTATACTTCGCTTTTCAAGTCTTTTAGTGGTTCTTTATATGGCCTTTTATGTTTTGTATCTTCCAAAATTTTTTAACTAGGAGGAATTCCTAGGAAATCAGATTAGTAATGAGGGCAGATACCTGGCTTTAGCATTCATGAAGGCTACATTAATTCAGAAGTGAGAATAAACATATGAAAGATACAACATTTTCTTGAGTCATAAAAAGAAAATTTCAGGCAAAGGCTAGTTTTATAGTTAGACAAATGGTGTGATTTGAGCTGGGTCAACATTACTTTTTGAAATGTCTTATATAAAAACTTGATATCCTCACTACTGTTCTGATTATAGAAGGCCCCTTACATTATACTTCCCAGGATGAGACGAGAGCATGATCTAATATACTCAGATTAATAGAGTGCCATCTTGAGAGAAGACCCTTGGTAGATGGGGGTGATAAAGTCCAGTGGAAGGCAAGGGAAAAGGGAGAGGGAGAGGGGGAATGGAGAACATGGGTGCTTTAGGTCTGAGTATGGAGAAAGTGGGTTCGTTAAGACTCAACATTTGAAGGTGTCAGGTGTAAGGACAGACTGACCTGAGAAGCTTCAGAAGCACTCTTTGATTGATAACTGAACCCAGTTTCAAGTCACCTAGATCTCTGAGGGCAAAACATATAATGCTGCTGCCGAGGCACACATTTCTCCCGGCTGAAATAACAGGGCCTATGAGGCGCTTGGCACACAGTGGATGTGATGGCGAATCCAGAGGCAACTGTGAAGTACATTTCACCTTCCAGCACTTAATGGTTGGGAAAGGGAGTGAGATACAGTGCAAAATAGATGAAAATCAGTATTAAACCACAGGTATAACATGCTATGTGAAGAGAGTAGGAAAGAAGCTAATTCCTATTGAGATTTATTCCAGGAATCATGTGATTTGTGTTGTTTCCCAATCAGCAAAACCAGCAATGGTGTACCTCTCACTCAGAAAGACAAATATGCTGTTCCTTCCATTGAAACCAATGAAATAATTATGTACATACTTACTCCAGTCCCGCTGGTTGATAGGACAGTGAATCCCAACAGAGTTCAAAGAAAGAGCAAAGACAGGTAAGGGAATACTTGATGGCTGTCAGAACATGGAAGGAACAGATTAATAAGAAGGGACAGCAGCGCACTCACTAAGGAAAAATGTAGCAGGGAGAGAGGAGGCCACAAAAAGACAAACAATCTGGAGAAACGTCAAACACGAGATGGTGAAACAGCAAGAAAGACTGCTATTTAAACAAAATGATTCCAGTGGGGCCTTTAGAATCTTACAGACATTATGTTGAGCGGACTATTGGATACCCTGCTCACCCTGAGTGTCCCCAAGATGGAGAACAATTGTTGAAAGAGTAGCTAGGCTTTGGTTCCAGCTTGTTTCTAGATTACCACGAGACACATAGTGCCTTCTTGAAAGATACGCTGAATGAACGAATGCAACTTTCAGCTATTCATTTAAACTCATAGGCACTTGTGTTCTTCTATGAAGTGGATAGCTTTCTTATAAAGATCTAGGGAGTCAGCACTTAAAAGTGCTTTGGAGAACTGAACCTTCTCTTGTCCTTCTCTTAAAGAAGATTCACCTAGTTCTCTAAAACAAATGTCTTTTCAAAAGTAATTATGTGCTAATTGTAGGAAATGAGGAAACAATTTAGAAAAAAAGATAATAAAAATGACCAGTACCTAGTCTTAACATATTATGCATTTATGCATTCTTGCCAATGTTTTGGAAACAGAGTTCAGCAATGCCTAGTAAACTAGTCCTTCTGAGACTCATGTCTGGCATGTAGAAAATGCCTCACCTTTTTGAAGGAAATGGCTCAACCTTGGACCTAATCAATAAATTAATTAAAACGTGTAGAGACTATTGGGTGTATGATATTCTTTGAGGTAATGTAGGACAGAAGGTCTTAAAAAATATGAGCTCTGCTTTTTAGCAGTGTCCAGTGTGTTGAGAAGATATGCTATGTACCTAATTTAATGTTATATGACACACATATATAATAATATTCATGATAATTATGTAATAATAATATATATCGATTATATAGTAATAATAATGTGATTATTGTGCATTGAGTAGTCGAAAGTACAAGCATAGTATTTGAAAGGAATTCCTCTAAATTGGGGTGATCCGGGGAAAATGTGAGTGATATTTAAATAATCCAAGGAACATATAAGATTAGTCCTTTATCAAATATTCTTTACTTAAAAAAACCTGTACATATCATTTGATTACGATGGTTGTCTCCATTAGGATGGGTCTCAGGGACATAGTTCAATAGAACTTCCATTTCTATGTGGTGTAGCATTTTCCAGTGCAATGTAGTCATTGTGTCATGTTGATCGCCTCATTTCAAGAGAATGGACTATCTTCCTTTAAAGATAAGAAAATTGCCCTGGGGAGAGTAATGACTTGGGCACGACAACACAGCTAGTAAGAGGTCATACGGAAACTGACCTTGGGTTTCTAACTCCTGAGCCAGTGTTCTCATTGCCCCTTACTGCCTAAAAAAAGAATGGTTCAAAGAGGCACACGGAAAATGAGACAGATCGGGATATGCAGTTTACCTCACAGAAATCATTTACCATTATATCTTCACTGAACTATTGTAACAACCTCCTAACTGTTTTCCTGCTTCTACTCTTGCCCTCTGAAATTTATTCTTCTCATAGCAGCCAGAATGATTAAAGACAAACACATAAATAATATCAGATCATTTCCTGATTACTATCCCTCCTACACCACAGTGACTTAGAATGAAAGGCAAAACTTCTCATCTTCATTTACAAGGGCCTCACCGGACTGGCTTTGCCCATTTCTCTGACCTCTGTGCCCTGATTTCACACAAGCCCTAGTTCCCTGGCACTAGTTTCCCTCTGCCTGCTCTGCTTTCCCTCACATCTTTGCATGCTTCTCTCCTTCCGATCAGATCAGGTTTCCACTCAGATGGCTCCTTTTCAAAGAGATCTTTCCAGACCATCCAATCTAACGACCTTCCCTCTTATCTTCACCAGTTATTCTCTATTGCATCACTATCTTGATTCTTTTTTTAAAAACGTTTATTTATTATTGAGAGACAGAGAGACACAGAGTGTGAGCAGGAAAGGGGCAGAGAGAGGGGGAGACACAGAATCTGAAGCCGGTCCAGGCTCTGATCTGTCAGCACAGAGCCCAACACAGGGCTCATACCCACAAACCAGAGGATCATGACCTGAGCTGAAGTCGGATGCTTAATCGACTGAGCCACCCAGGCACCCCTCACTATCTTGATTCTTGACATGACTTATAAGCATCGCATGTGTTTGCTTATTAGCAATCTCATTGCACTAAAATTACACTCCACCACAGCCTGATCCCCTCAAATTCTCCTCAGTACCTAGAAGGGAGCCTGGCTCATGGTAAGTTTTTAGCAAATAATGCTGAATTACTAAATCCCTACTTGAAGTTTTCCTTCGGCAACCTAAAGCTGTATTTTATTCTTCAAACGAATTTTGCTCCTTTCTTAATTCTTCTCATATACTTTGCAGTTTGTGTTACTTTATTTGAGTCACAGCAAGAGCAGGGCAGTCACTCACAATCTGAGCCTGAGGTGCCCATAGGCAGACTGATATGGAGCTGGAAGAGCTTTGGCAACAAGCAGTGGCACTGAGAGGGATCAGACTGGAAATTCACATAAGCAGGTGACAGTCCTGTTAACACGGTCTTAGTACCACTGGGGTTTGGGAGTCATCCATTGTTCCCTCAGACCATCTTTCTTGGCCTAATGAACCAGGTTGTCAGGCTGGCTCAGGTCTTCCAGCTTCACAGCTGCCTCCTCTTTTCGCCAAGCCTCTCCTGTGTGGTCCGTGTTGGACAGTCAGATCGTGACTTCAAGTAGAGGTGGGAGGTGAGGACAAGTAGACGGGTCATTGGACTGTTCATTGAAACTGTCAAATTCTAAAGATTTTCTTCCAACCATCACTGATCATCCACCATTATTCATTAATCATTCTCTTATTGAATCCATTCAGATTCGATAAATATTTATCTAAAGACCAATATGTTCCAGGTACCATGAGAGCCGAGGATACTTAGGTGACCCAAAACAAGCAAGGTCTTACTCACATAGAGGTGCAGTAGAGAGGAGGGAGGGAGGCACTGAAGCAACAGACAAAGAAGCAAGGCAGTTTCAGATAGTACATGTTCTGAAGAAAATAAAACAAGACACTGAAGTGGCAAGTGACTGGGTGGGTAGGGTAGAGGCACGTGTTTCAGATGTGTCAGTCTCACTGACGAGGTGACTTGAGTGTCAAAAAGAAAGCCCTGTCAGGGTCTGAAGGAAGCACATATCAGGTAGGTAGGAGCAAAAGCCAAGGTCTTAGTAAGGATATGAGCTTGATGTATCTGAGGAAGGAAACCAGGGTGGTTAGAAGATAATGAGGCAAAAGAGAGGTACATGGTGATATCAGAGAGCTGGGAAGAAAAGAATCTGTGAAGCCTGCAGATCCTAGTATTTCTTGCCAATTTACACTGAATAAATCACCAGACTTTTTGGCTATTGGATTAGAATAGCCATGGAAATACAGGCTCTGTGTCCATGTGTTGTGTTTGCTGCTGAAGTCCCAGAATCCTGCATGTTGCCTGCCTGGCACATAATAAGAGCTCTGTAAGTGTCTGTCAATGGAAGGATGATGTACAAACTAAAATCATATTTTACGGAGTTGACCTCTCAGTTTCATATTGATCCTGATGTGCTTGGGACCCTCAGAAAAGAGGAAAGCTGACGGGATACCTGCCACTGCCTCCAGTGGGCCCACGAATGTGAGAGCATAAAAGAGAATGTGTTTGGAAATCTACGTGTCTCTAAGTCATTCTGATTTTCATTTGAGCATTGCTTCAAAACCCCACATTTGTACATTTTGGACACTTATCTTCAGGATTTGCATGGAAACCTGAAAAAGTTCCTTCTTGGCCTTGCACCTGTTACTTTTCCTTTTTGAGAAGCAGCTTCGAGGTGATAAGAATACTTTTTTTTTTCTCCTAAAGCACACTTTTGTTAGAAAATGCTTCTAAACTACACAGAGAACTTGGAAAAGAGGTGCTAGATAAATATATGTGAGTCACAGAAGCTGAAATTACCAGCAACAGGGACTTCCTGTGTGAAAACAAAAACAAAAGCATTTTTTCAAAATTCAAAATTCAGAGCATGGCGTTAACAAGAGCGATCATTTCATTGCTATTATCCAATACGGATTTTCTGTCTACCTGCTCATTCCCAACATTTTGGAGAGCTAAGCTGGCAAGCCAAGTTATACCACAGCTGCCAATATCATTCCTGACTTGCCCAATCGCTAACAACATACTTTGTGAAGGAAGAGTAAGTCATATCTCCTCAAACTTTGTTATATGAAGGTAGGAGAAGGGGATACAGGGTTCTAAACTCTTCATTTCTGTTCCATGATGCTTTTATCCAGTCTAAAATTAAATGCTCGTTTATAACAGTCTGGGAGAAAATCTAACATAGCTTGAGTTTTCTTTACTGAGACACCCAAGAAATGGAACACAATGAACGGAACACCCAAGAATACGTAACACAATGTATCAACATATATTGACATAGAGTGGGTTTGTATTAGAAGTTCATCATTCTCTTATTTTATTTTATAGGAACAGGTCTCTATTTAGCCCCCATACAGTATTAGGCACTTTGCTATATTGGGGAGACAGTGATGAATCGAACTTCCTACTCCTGATGAACTCAGAGGCAGTTAGGAGTTATTTATTAAAAGGATCCTTTAAATGAAGTCTTCTCTTATAAAAGAGTTCCACAGACAGGACACCAAGAAAGTATAGTATTATAATGAGAACAAGTGGTTTGGATTCTTTGATGTTAAAAAGAAGAACATGTCTCTCTGCCCCCTCCCCCATGGTAAATTGAATCCAGGACTCAGCGATACATTCTTTGGAGTAAGTTTAAAATGGATTCACTGTCTGGCTTCAAAACATATTAATATTGTGGTCTTAGAAAAGTTACTTAATCTTTCTGAATTACAATTTTCTTGTGTAAATCATGTGGAAAATAAAGTTTATCTACCTTGCAAACTTTTATGAGGATGACAGCTAAGTCTAATTTTCCATACCCACCATACAGTAGATTCTCAATTAAATGCTAGCATTGGCATCATTTAGTTACATTTTTAAATATTATTTACTCCTTCATTTTTATTTTTTTTTAATTTTTTTTTCAACGTTTATTTATTTTTGGGACAGAGAGACAGAGCATGAACGGGGGAGGGGCAGAGAGAGAGGGAGACACAGAATCGGAAACAGGCTCCAGGCTCTGAGCCATCAGCCCAGAGCCTGACGCGGGGCTCGAACTCACGGACCGCGAGATCGTGACCTGGCTGAAGTCGGACGCTTAACCGACTGTGCCACCCAGGCGCCCCTACTCCTTCATTTTTAAAGCAAATCCTTAGGGAAAACATCTTTCCTTTTTGATTTTTTCTAGAATCTACAACATTGGAAAACGGTTGTAGTTGTAAAAAATAGATCAGTAATTTAAATCATACTACTAACATACATGTGACATCTGTGCCATTTTTTAGTTATACTCTAAATTGTAACTCAGAGTTCATAAAAGCTAGTGAACATCATTAAATCAATCAGTAATCAAAAAGAAAACCTCTCATCTTTAGAAATTATGTTAACAAAAAGAGTTCACAGTCTATTTCTGCCTTACTCAAATATAAACCTTGTACATTTTATGGCTTGTGGGTCTCATCTCCACTAGATAACCAGAATAAAATGAGCAGGATGTTGTGCAGGGGTTCCCAAACACGGCGATGCACTTGACTTACCTAGGGAGGTTTTCTTTTAAAAGAAAGTACCTATAGCTTCAACCCCAGACTTTTTATACCAGGGTTTTTATGACTGGGTTCCCAAATCTTTATTTTTCAAAGCTCCCTACTTGATTCTTGGGGTAGAAAAACTTTATATGACCCTCAATTATCCCCTGATCCTTGTGTTTATGTCTTGTGTAATCCCCTCCCCTAGGGTATGGATAGGAACTGTGACTTGATTCTATCAGAAGGCACCAAAGGTGATGGGATATATATAACCTTCATGATTATGTTACATAGGATTATAACTTTTGCTTTAGCTACTAGCCTCTCCTTTGCTGCTTCAATGAAACAAGCTGTCATGCTGTGTGATGGCCTACGGGGAGGTCCACAAGGCCTTTGGTCAACAGCCAAAGTTGAGTAATGTTGAGGTCTTAATTCCAACAAACCACAAGGAACTAAATCCTAATAATCATGTGAGATTGGAAAGTCCACCTGTCCCCACTTGAGCCTCCAGGGTGAGGACCCATCCCTGGCCAACGTCTTGAGAGTAACTTATGGGGATTCAGCTAATCCATGACCAGACTTCTGACCCACACAAACTGAGAGATAATAAATGTGTGCTGCTATAAGCAGCTAAGTTGGTATTAATATTGTTACGCAGCAGTAGAAAACTAATACAATTCTGAAATACAGTCAGTGTCAGCAACCAGTGATATCAAGTATAGTTAAGAGCAGAAGTAAGCTTGGTGTGTTTCCCCACTAGTTTTTAATTTTTACTACTTAATTCTGTTGGTGATGATGGTGATTTATGATGGCCGATTTTTATAAATATCCTCGGATATTGGTAGTTACATACCTCTGACTGATTTAATTTCTGGCGTCAATTGCCAAATCTACGTGGCAAAACCATAATTAGAATTAAGAACTAAAATTTTGGTAGACTTCACTCACCTCTCCCATGAATCTGAAGCTACGCTTTTGGAATCTGGTGATTCCCAGAGCCTATTGATAAAATAAAACTAAATTTCTCTTTTGTGTCAAGGAACCCAAAAGTCCTATGAATCTGGCTAGTGAGACAAATCAATGGATGGCAGGGAGTCTCCAAAGCTGTTCTCTACTTGATATTTCTTCCTAGAAAAAGAATCTTAATGCCATCAAAGAAAATCCAATCAGGTGGAAGTCCCAAACCATACTTGATTATTAATATTTAGTATCATGACTGTCCTAAGAAAACTAAGTTGCAGTGATCTGATTTCATCTAACATCTTAAAGTTAGCACTGAATGTCACTTGGCTGATTCAGAGCTTTTAAAGCCCTTGGCATTTTCCTTATTATTCCCATTTTGGAAGTGAAGAGTTTGAGATTCAAAGGGGTTAAAACTGTTTCCGTTAGACTAACAAATAGCTCAGAAGCAAGAGGCAGCAGTTCCACTGATGTTCACCGGGTGCTCTCTGTCCACTAGCTGGTCTCTGCCTCTATCTCACCACAGCATTAGGTCAGCTCGTTATTGCTTGGCAGGTAATAAATAATAAAATATAACTCATTATAAATGGATGATATAATTTTGCTTTAAAATAAGTAGCCCGAATTTGTGTATTTTAGATACTAGAAGTATTCATAAAGTTGTTATTAGAATATTGTGTAAAAACTAGGGTGCCTAACTCAGTTGGGAGAACATGTGACTCTTGATTTGCAATTGTGAGTTCAAGCCTCACACTGGGTGTAGAGATTACTTAAAAATAACATCTTTTAAAACATAATATTGTGTAAAGACTAAAGACTATATAAATATACATGAATGGGAAGAGCTTACTGTTTTTACTTCTGTTCAGCATTATTTACTAATGACAGTACATTTTTTAAGCAGCTAGAAAGCAATACAAGCTTCGCCATCAACGGTCTTTGAGCTCCCAGACTTCAATGTAGCTGAAAAATGAGGTCTAAGAAAGTTTCCAAAGCCCTGAACGATGTTAGGGACTAGCCCTTTTATGATCAAGTGATCTTTTCAGCTTTAATGGGAAAAATAAATCATTGTTAAAAGATAATCTTGTCACATGGAGGCCAGAAAGGTGTAATATCAATGATTTGACTTACCGAAAAACCACCCTACAGAATGGGATAAAGCAAGTAACAGTTTGTTTTGTTGCTGCTGTGGTTGGCAGTCAGAGCGAAGCAGGCTTAAGGAAATACCTCGTTTTAAAAATAATAAGAGGGCAATCTAAACACACTTACTAGAAAAGTGAATGGACTTGATACAAGGGCTATTTTATAAGAACAGAACTGCCAATTGTTCACTTCCTTTCTCTGTTTCCTCTTTTATTCAATTTTTGATGCTGCAAATAATATGAAAAGCATGGGGTAGCTCTAAACTTAATGCTTTGCTTGGCATTGTGGTACACATCTATATAAAAGTAGTTTAGATATAGTTGGTAACATGAAATTGTTTCTCTAATAGTTTATTTTCAATGGAGCTTATTCTTAGCATGTTCAAAATAAGCAAATTCATCTCTTTAAGCCAATGTTTAATTTGGATTATTATGCCAATAAGATCTGGGTGAATAAAGATATGCAAAGTGCAAGACTGTAAATTAATGGGAAAAAAAAAACCCGTCTCCCATTTGAAACAACACACACGCACAATCATATGCACACACACACACATACACACACCCACACACCCAATTAAGATTCTTGGCCACGTAGATTTATGGCATTTATATATTTTGTTCCTCTGGGTGTGAAAAAGTGAAGGAGGGTGTCCCTAAGATTCTTCCTTTAAATTTTTTTCCTATATATGGAAAACATGTCTAAAATCCTGGTGGGAAGCAACTTCCTCCAGTTCAAAGAAATGGTTAGAGAGAATATTTGTTACTGGGTACTAAGAAACACCAGTCTGGAAAATTCCCACTCAGTTCTTCCCCCAGTGCTTCGTGGTTCTCCCATTGGCTCATGGGCTTGGGAAGCTTCATAGTCAATATTTTCCAAAAAGGATGCCAGTCTTTCTTGTCCCTTTTTTTAGAGAGTGAAAGAGAATATCTAAGTAGTACCAAAGAGCGTCTGAGCTGAATTTGGAGTTTGGGAAATCAGCCTAGATGGGCGGCTTAAACCAGAATGTTGATGTCAGGAGGAGGGGATGCAACCAAGTGAGATTTCCAAGACCCACTTTCAAAAGTTCTCAAGTCAGTTATGCAGCATTCTTAATGCTGAAGTCGGTCCTTTGCAAAAGTACCCCCATGTAAGAAAACCATCAGGTTATAGATCACTCTGAAGAATCAACACAGTGTCACAGGCTGGTGACAGGCTGACATCTAAGGTCATGGACCAGTTTTCTTTGGGGGATGCTCTCATAGAGTGTAAGAGTTGCATCAGCAAAATGTCATTGAAAGCTGTCACCAAATACAACAAACGAGGCAGAGCACTGCTTATTCATGCACCGATGGCCCAGTAAATTGAGAGTTCTCAATGACTGCTGAAGGCAACATCAGAATATTGGATTAAAGTAGCTTCTTGGTCCAAACACAGATATGTAAAGCCCTACAGAGAATGGCAATACCAGGCTTCTTCATAACTGTGATGTTCAGCAATTTCCTAGACATTTGTCTTTCTTGAACTATTTATTTTTTTTAATGTTTATTTGTTTATTTTGAGAGAGAGAGAGAGAGAGAGAGAGAGAGGGCACAAGCGGGGGAGGCACAGAGAGAGAAAGAGAAAGAGAGAGAGACAGACGGCAGAAGCGGGGGAGGCACAGAGAAAGAGAGAGAGAGAGAGAGAGAGAGAGAGAGATTGAGAGAGAATCTCACGCAGGCCCCTCGCTTTCAGTGCAGAGCCCTGGACGGGGCTTGATCCCATGAACTACAAGATTGTGACCTAAGCCGGAATTAAGAGTCAGAGTCTCAACTGAGTGAATCACCCTTCTTTCTTGAACTATTTTAGTCAAAGTCCTATGGCAGTACCTGTCACTTACAAATACTGGAAAGCAGGTGTAAACAGAAAGTCAGTAACAAGGACGTGTAGCATGAAGACTGATATCCGCTTTTATAAGAAGATAATCAACAATTAATGAATGTGAAATGCTCAATGGCAGTAGTGGTTTTCAGCATAGGCTCCGAGTCATAGGGACCAGGGATCTAGTCCCACCTCCTTCACTTACTTGAACTATGACCTTATGATATTATTTGACATCTCTGAACCTCAGTTTCCTCACCTTTAAAATGGGAACAATAATAATTCCTATTCTGTGGGATGGTAGAAAGGACTAAGTTGAATGGTATAAGTAAAGCACTTTACTACAGTGCCTGGCATATAATAAATTATGAAAATATGTTAGCTACTTTTATAATAATAATAATAATAATTATTATTATTATTATCAACATTACTAGTTATAATTAGAACATGCTTTTCAAAAGCGATCACTTTGAATTTAACTTGTATGCCATCTGATCTGGAAGTATAATGAGGGTATCCAATTCCTACTGATTTAGTGAGTCAAACAGAAAACCAAAACAAATTGAATCATTCAACTGGTGTATTTAGAATTGCTGATGATTATAGCATTCATGAAAGTTAGTGAAATACATAAATTGCAATTGAACTGTTCTTGAAAATCCCCCAAATCAGTTTTCATTTGTCTAGCCTAATGGTGGGTAGGACTTGTTCATTTTTTAAAATGTATATTTAGAACCATCTAAATAAGAAACATTGTGGAATGTGAACATGGAGGAAATAAAAGGTGTTAATACAATGAGACTATGCCAAAATCATGTATGTTCCATCTTTGAATACAAAAGAATGCATTGCTTTCACATACCGTTTTATACTTTGCATGCAATTATCTATCACTCATTGCCACTTTATTTCCTTGCTCTCTCTCTCTCTCTCTCTCTCTCTCTCTCTCACACACACACACACACACACACACACACACACACACCACACACACGCATACACACACACACACACACACACACACACACACACACACACACACACACAGAAAGGAGGCTACAATGTACATAGTCAGCCTCTTTGTACCCAGCACTGATTCTCTTCTAAGTCAGCTCTGCTGTCAGAGATCAGTGTGCATATAGATGGGAAGGTCTGACGTTAGCACCAAAGTTATGGGGTCGCTCCAGAGATTTCATTCAAAGGATAATCTGATTAACAAAATTTTGAGGCAGACCGGTATATGCATTCTTTTATCATCTAATTCAAAAACCTCCACAACACAACTTGGATGAAATCGCCAGTATCAAAGGTCCTAATGTAGCATAATTTGTGTTGAGCATGCTGCATTGTGACAGTGCTATAAACCAGGGAGACAGTTTACTGACAATTCTGTGCTACCAGATACCAACTCAGGCCTCTGTCCAGCTTTACATTGTCAACTCTCATGGAAACATGAGCAGCTACACAGCCTCAGAGGACGCTGAAGTCTGGATTGCAAAAGATGAGATGGACAGATTTCAAATTTTCATTGCAGATTTTTTTTTTTTGCCTTTTCAAACTGCTGAGCATAATTTTTTTAAAAGGCAGGAAATGCAACTAGTGTTTGTTTCTAGCATGGCTTCTGTTTTGAGATTTCTTCTTTGTAGAAGAAATGTGTTGCCCAGCTGTCTAGAATCCCAATCAGGATATGGCTTCAGTATGAAATATATTAAAAGAATGATTTTAGCTGGTTATAAGCAGGAACGAAAATGAGGCTAGGGCTTTTTTATCCAATTTTTACTCACAGAGGGGGCATTCTGGTTCAGTCCAATGGGGCCACTATGAATAAATGAGGTAAAGCTTAGTTCTGTTTTTGGGGTTTTTTACCCCCACCCCCACCCCAGAAGGAGAGTAATTGTGAAACACAAAGGTTCACATTAGTGAGCAAACAGAGCTGAGGAGATTCTCAGTTACAAAGATTCTCAGAAATAAGAATCATGTGTCCACTGGCCAGAACTATTGCATTCAACTCTTAAAAGTGCAGTTCAACCCAAATTACACTGTTGGAGGATTTAATGCTTCTCTGTATTAATACTTCTCCTATTTGCAACACACACATATACACAAACATTATTCAACATGCATTAATTAAGACCTCCCTTTATGCACACCCTAGGGCTACTATTGGTTAATGGGGGAAGAGACAAAGATGATTCAAATCCTAACTTTTAAGATGTATAGAGATTTTTTGACCAGTTTTTCTTTTCTTAACCAACTTACGATGTTTGGGTCTGCTTGTTTCCTGTAACATTTCCTATTTTTATTTTTTAGAATTCATAGCTTTTTCTAAAAGAAGTTTCAGGTTTACAGAAAATCTGAGTGGGATATGTAGAATTCCCATATACCCCTCTACCCTCCACCCCAACACACAATTCCCTTATTATTAACATTTGCATTAGTGTGGTACATCTGTTACAATTGCTGAACCAATATTGATACATTATTATTAAGTACAGTCTATAGATTAAGGTTCACTCTTAGTATTGTATATTATATAGATTTGACAAATATATACTGACATGTATCTGCCATTATAATATCAGACACAATTGTTTCATGGCCCGAAAACTCCCCTGTGTTCAATGAGTCATCCCTCCCTCTGTCTACATCCTTTGCTACCACTGATCTTTTATGGTCTCCACAGTTTCGCCTTTTCCAGAATGTCATATAGTTGGGGTAGTACAGTAGACTGCCTTTGCAAAATGGCTTGTTTCACTTAGCAATATGCATTTAAAGGTCCTCCAAGTCTTTTCAAGACTTGATAGCTCATTTCATCTTATCACCAAAAAGTATTCCATTATATGAATGTACCATAGTTTGTTTACCCATTCACCTATTTATGGACATCTTGGCTGCTTTCAAGTTTTATCAATTATGACTAAAGCTGTTGGAAATATTTGTGCACAGGCTTTTGTGTGAACACAAGTTATGAACTCTTTTGGGTCAATACCAAGGAGCACGATTGCTGGATAGTATTGTATAAATACATTTTCCTAAGAGCCTACCAACTGCCTTTCCAAGTATCTGTATCATTTTGCATTTCAACTAGCAATGAATGGGGATTCCATACCCTTGTCAGCACTTGGTGTTACCAGCGTTTTAGCCTTTGGCCATCCTGATAGGCGTTTGGTAGTATCTCATTATTGTTTCCATTTGTAATTCTTTGATGATACATCTATTTCCTAATTTTTAATTCTTTTACTTACCTATTACATATTTTTCTAACGTCTATGATTTTGACTTTGATGTTCCCATCATTCATTTATCCAAGTACTTATCCACATGGATTAAGTGTTTATTATATGCCAGTAGCATTTTTCAAAGCTAGGTTACTTTTCTTTATTTTACCCTTTTATTATTTTTTTTTTTAGTTTGCCATTTTCCACTAATTATTCATTTCACGTAAACTGTTAGTTGGTTTTTCTGTCTATTAATCTCCAAGTAAGCGGGCTATCTTTTATTTCTCTGGTGACAATTGCTTACTCAACTTTCTCTTGTTCTCTTCAAAGTGTTTATCATTATAGATTCATAATACATACAGCACAGAGTCTGAAATATTGTTAGAGATGAAACTACTGAGAAAAATGAAGTGAAGAAATCACTTACCTTGGTTGACAATAAATCTTAACTTCTGTATTGTCGCCAGATTGCCACTAACTCGGTATATTCCATCAACATCTAGACCTGAAAATAAAAGGGCATGTTTTATATTTGTCCATAAAAGAACTGAAAGGATAAAAGAAAAAAAATTAATAAATGTGAGAAGGAAGGAAATAGTAAATCAACACGAAATATCCCTTCCTCACAGAGAAAACAAATTTCTGTTCTACACCAAGCAATCTTAATAGTTTAACTTCAACAAACTAATCATAAAATTCAGTCATAGTTAATCATCAACAAATTTAAGTCTAGTTGAATCATAGAAGACCAATAGGTAGCATTGGATTTGACACTGTAGTTAAGGTTCATTCCCCAGGAAAAGGCACGAATTAAACTAGTGGCGGACAGGAGAAGAACCTTTACATATACATTATTGCTCTTTTTTGAACAGAAAATAACCCAAGGCATTTGTGAAGTCTCCCTTCCTCTTTCTCCTTCCCTCCCTCCAGTCTATTCTGTTCTATTCTATTCTATTCTATTCTATTCTATTCTATTCTATTCTATTC
>NW_024412395.1:26697888-26724749 GCF_014898765.1 Herpailurus yagouaroundi | reverse complement strand
TCTATTCTATTCTATTCTATTCTATTCTATTCTATTCTATTCTATTCCATTCCATTCCATTCCATTCCATTCCATTAATCCTATCCTATCCTATCCTATCCTATCCTATCCTATCCTATCCTATCCCATTCCATTCTCTTTTTCTTATAATCGCTATAAGGTAAGGAGCATTGGTCTGATTATTTGAAACTACAGAATGAAGATCCGATTCCAGATGTATCATTAGCCTGATAATCTCTAGTGTATTATAGGTAAAGGGAGTGTTCTGTTATGTAGGGAAAATAAAGAAAAAATTTTCGACAAAATGGTGAAATTAGTTTCAGATTGTTTTAAAACTGGTCGTCTATAATTCAAAATAACTTATCCTGGCCGTGGATTTGGATAATCAACCACTTGTTTTCCACACATCTATTTATGGCATCTAGTTATTTCCATGACCAAGTTATCGAAAAATGAGGAAAAGGAAAATAGAAAGAGAAACACTTACCAAAACACTATTACACTCCTTAAGGAATATTGATAACATAATTTTAATGTCAAGAATGTATATTTAGTGATGTGTCCAGGCTCTCAGAGAGGCCAGGGATGAGGTTACCACCCATCTCCCTATTTCTCTAGGGAAATGGCATAGCACCATGATTAAATACTGTAATTCACAATCATAAGTATTAAATAAATTGGTAGAAATTATTGTCATAACATAAATAAGGGCTTTGTAAAGCTCTTTACTGACATGAAATAATCTCTTTTATAGTAGGAGCATTTCTGCCATTATGCATAATATTTCATCAGTAGTTTAAGATAGAATAACATAACTTGCAACACTGGTATTTTTAAAAAAAATTTTAACATTTTAAAATTTATTTTTGAGAGTAAGAGAGAGAGACAGAGCAAGAGTGGGAGAGGGTCAGAGAGAGAGGGAGACCCAGAATCTGTAGCAGGCTCCAGGCTCCGAGCTGTCAGCACAGAGCCTGACGTGGGGCTTGAACTTACAAACCGGGAGATCATGACCTGAGCTGAAGTTGGACGCCTAACCCACTGAACCACCCATGAGCCCTGCAATGCTGGTACTGATGGTATAATTCAAAACCATTATTCACTACTTTTAAGATTTTATTTTTTTAAGTTTTATTTTATTTATTTATTTTGAGAGAAAGGCAGCGCGCAGGAGGGGCAGAGAGAGAATTCCAAGGGGGTTCCTCACTATCAGTGCAGAGCCCGATGTAGGGTTTAAACTCACGAACTGTGAGATCATGACCTGAGCCAAAACCAAGAGTCATACACTTAACCAACTGAGCCACCCCAGTACCTCTGAAGGCTTTATTTTTCTAGAGCAGTTTCAAGTTTATAGCAAAATTGAAGGTAAGGTACAGAGATTTCCCATATGGTTCCAGTTCTTCATAGACCCATAGCTTCCCCAATTATCAGCAACCTCCACTAGAATGGTACATTTGTTACCACTGAGAAGCCTTCACTGATACATCATAATCAATGTTTATCATTGCACTATGATTCATTCTGGTCTTGTATATTCTGTGGGTTGGAATACGGATAATGACATATATCCATCATTATAGTATCGTACAGAGTATTTTCACTCCCCTACAAATCCTCTCTGCCCACCTATTCATTTTCACGATGTTTGCCCTTGCATGTAATCAACTATAGAGCAATTTGGAGTAATATCAATAAAATGAAATAGCTGTTAGCAAATGTATTAATTGGTTTAAGTGTTGTAATTCTAGAATAATCTAATAATAAATTCTTGAATCTGTGTCCCTTCCTGAAAATTATGAATTTATGAGGAATTACGATGACGTTGGACATCTATTAGTATGTATGAATGTTTAAGACCCCTCCATTGATCAAAATCACATATATTATTTCTTTCTGGTGCACAAAATAGCTCCATTAATCAAAAGTTACTCTAGTTTGTTTGCTTTTAAGTACAATGTGCATTTGACAATTGAAATGTGACAATAATGTTAATTAAAAATTTTCTAATATTTAATTCCTAGTGTTAGTATTTGACCATATTGGTCTTCGGTTTATACGTATGTACTCAGAACTTCATAATTTATTAACCATTACTTTTCTTGCTTTGTCATTAGATAGTGTTTAGTATTTAAATTTAACCTATAAAATCTTAAAGAATATGATAGATTTAAAAAATATTACAACTTACACATTCAAGCAATGTGTCCTTTAAAGTATTCCCTCTCGGGGTATATTTAATTTTTTCTGAACATGTATCCATTGGGGAAAATATTTTGGAATTCTTCTTTAAAATCACCTTCAGTGGTTCCATATTGTCTGTAGGAAAATGTCGCTGGGGGCAAGTTAAGGGCCTTTGGTAGTAGTTTTGGATTTGGGAACTAGATAAAGGTCATTCAAAACCATGAATGGTGAATAATGCTGTCTTGCTGGCCACCACAAGCAGACAAAATTTCACCAAATGAAGGCGGTCTAGTATTTGCCTATGAGTGATCAGTTTCTCTAAAAGAATCTGAGAAAAAGAATATTTTGGAAAATAGAAACATTGAGGCAACATGCAGATGTACATTCCCCAAGAGAGAAAACTTCACATGCTTTTTAAAGAATCAGTCCTATTAGCTCTACTTAAAATGATGATTCATGGTGAAATGTCACTTAACATCTATTACAATAAAAATGAGAAAATTTACTATATATTTCTTTTTTAAATTAATTTTTGTTTTGGACCTTAATCAGAGGTCGGTATTACTTGAATGCACAAACTTTTAATTCAAATAAGAACCTTACATAAGTCTTACTTTAATATGCATATGTCTTTATTCAAGGTATAAAATGAAGCACATTTCAACTTCTTTTCTAATTATTTTATATGCTATTGTAAATGCACGTGTTGTCTAGGGTTATAACTGAATTTCAATTACTGAAGTTCCCCAATATCCAAAACTTTCTTTTCCTTTTCTAGAAATTTAAAGTTACAACATAAGAAGTACCTTCCCTTGGTGTTCATATTTTAGTAGAAGTTTTTTTCTTATACTTTTTTTTTTTTTGAGTTCAGTAATCAAAAACATTTGAAAGAGCAGTTTGGGTTGGATACATTACGCTTGGGCAATTGGAAAACACTATACTGTTTAAACAAAGCAGCCTCATCCTAAATTAATAACCCAATTTTCTTTTGGGATAAAAGGAGGGAGGGCTGAGGATGGAGACAGGGAGTATAACTCAGACCAGTGCCACCACTGTGGTTGGAGAACTAAGTCATAGCAGAGAAACTGCTTTGTGGCTTAAGACAGAAACCAGAAAGTAAGAGGGAGTAAAGCAAAACATATTAGATGCAATTTGAATCTAACTTGACACAACTTCCAAGCCCTTTAGAGTCAGAGATATCAACACCATATATCTTGTGAAGGATAACAGTCTCTGACATTAGTGGCTCCTGCTTCAAATGGCTCATGCTCCCCTGCTATCATACTTTTTAAATTACATAAATAGAGTGAAAATGACAAAGTACATATTAAAAAGGAGGGTATTACATTTTGCAAAATAATCTGGAACATATCAGTGAATTTTAGCAGTTATAAATTACATAGGTACAGTCTTGAAGTTGATTAGTTTCCCTCTGAATGCCTCACAGAGTGGCAAACCTAAAGTCCTGGGAATATTACCCAAATTGCAGTGATTCACGTGCCATCCTCTTTTTGCTCCAAGAACTTTGAAAGTTATGCCAAACCAAACCAATGTAAATTGGTGGATTTGGACATCCTTTTCATGACCACATTATCCTTGCTGGATTGGAAACTACTTATTTTGGAAATATAATTAGACCTCGTATGATTTTGAAATGAGCAATGTCTTCAAGGTACCCATGCTGCGCTTTGGTGAAGTTTGGAGAAAAATCACTTTCAAAGGTACTTCTTTCAAGAAAATGCTATGACTGAATGCTGACAAGAACTTTGCTTGTTATGATAAAAATACTGTGGAAACATGGTGAAGCTGAGTCATTTTATTTTATTTATTTTTTTATCAGACTGGCATTAATGGCAGTTATGAAAAACTCTCTGAAGAAATCCATGTTCGCTGAAATATCATTTATTTGTTCATCTTCAAGTGACCTTCTTAGGTTTCAAAACAGTGTTTACCGTTGACAGAGATGACTGGGTATTGCTGTAGGAAATTTTAAGAAGTCTCTCTCCTCCACCTCCCACCTTCTCTTAGGAAGCTTAGACTAGGATAGACACACAATTAGGAGTTATTAGACCAAATGGTGGTCTAAACCCAGTGGAAAGAATGCAGCTGTCATGAGTAATTCCCACTATAAATCTTAGACACTTTCCAAAAAGAAATCTAAGAGACCAGCACTGTTTCCAGAGTTGACTGGTTTATCTGCCAAAATACAGGCAGTTTTTAACAATGCAGATGAGCCTGTTAAAAATAGTTGCAAACTGTGGATTAGGTAGCATTCCTGTTAGCTTGAATGATGGACAAACCACGAAGATGTAGAATTTGAGCCTGGTTGAGAGGTGTGGCCCAAAAGCTTGCTTGTTTTTCTGGAACATAACAAAATGCATCTGAACCCCTGGAGTCTGAAATGTGGGCTGGGAATTTTGCACAAACAGCCCCTCTCCCGAGATTTATGGCACTTCCTAATTCCTAGGAGTCCAGAGCTACCACAAGAAGAATCATTCTCACAATTCTTTGGTCTTCTGGCTTTTCCCTCTGGCAAAAAGCAATGAGCACAGGAACACCCAGACTGCCCCCCGAAGAGAGCTGCCCATTTCTTTCTTGGTCCTTCTGAAGGTCCTGCTTGAGTTCAGAGCTGAATATGAGGGGAAGTGTATGTGCCATTCAGACCTATTCCTCCTCCTCTAAATTGAGTGTCTCCAACCTTCTATCGCCAGCTTATCTGTTCTCATACTTTAATTCCAAAGACTGAGGTTATAGGTTATAATCTCAAACTCTAAGTTTGATTTTTGCTCTGTCTCAGTGGCTGGTATTGATGCCACCGCTTTGTGCTGGCTTTATTTAACTATTAATAACTTCTTGTGAGATGCCCATCCTTCAAGAATGATTACCTTGGGAAATAGTTGATTCTTAAATCAAATTACCTTTGAGCTACAGAAAAATAAGAAACTTCGTGTGTTTCCTCTTTCTTTCCCTTACCTCCCTCATAGTTCTGGTTTTATCCTTTGTGTTACTGCTGACTTTCTCTAAGTTTAGTTTATTCTTTATAAATACTTTGTGACTTATTTATGTTTAATATTAACCGCTACTATTAAAAAAAGGAGGGTGATTGGGTTCAACATTAAATTTTGCTTCATAAAGGAGCTCTTCCAAAAGTCAAAGTCTGATGTGTTCTCTTCTTTTGTAGGTTCCTTCATTTCCTCAAATTAAGCACTGCCCAAAAGGAGTTTCAGTGATGATGGAAATATTCTATATATTACCTGTTCAAGCCAGTTGCCACTGCCCACATTTGGCTGACTACTGAGAGCTTGAAATGTGGTCAATGCAACCAAATATCTATTCTACTTAATTTAATTTAATTTTTTAAAATTTATTTATTTATTTATTTATTTATTTATTGTTGTTTATTTATTTGTTTTTAATTTAAATTCAAATTAGTTAACATACAGTGTAGGTTTTAGGAGTAGAACACAGTAATTCATCACTTACTTATATCACCCAGTGCTCATCCCAACAAGTGTCCCCCTTTTAATGCATGTCACCCATTTAACCCACTGCCCCACCCTCTCCCCTCTAGCAACTCTCAGTTTGTTCTCTGCATTTAAGCCTCTTATGTTTGCCTGCTTCTCTGCTTTTATCTTAGCTTGTACTTAATTTTAAATAATGTAACTTTGTAAGTACCATATTGGACAGTGCAGCTCAAGATCATAGTCAACTACTGGTCCTCTCTTGTGTTCCACTGTTATTCTCTTTTGGGTTTATTTTTAAGAGTTCTCTTTTCATAAATGTATGTGATTAGTAAATTTTCATATTTCTTCCATTTCAATGACTGTTTCATAATTAATTGTTGATTTAAATATTTGGGCGTCATAATCTTTTATTTTTCTAACTTTAAAAAATAATATTTCATTATCTTGTAGCATCTCTGCTGTTAAGTCTTTTATTAAATTGATCATTAATGCCTTATAGATCAGTTGCTTTTTCTTTAAGGATTTGTTTTTAAAGACTTTTGCTTTAAACTTGTGGAAGTAAAATACTCAGGTGTGCCTACATCTAGGCCCTTTCAATCAGAAAAGCTTCTTTTATTTTTTCTTGATATGTCCTTCCCTCTACTGTCTCTTTTCTATCTAGAGCTACTTTAAGATGGATGTTCAAATATCAGATTATCCTCATGACTGAAAGAGCAAATTAATCGGAATATATGGTGGCCATAGTGAGCAGATAATAGACTAGCAGCTCTTCAATTACCAAAAGAGGGAGGACTTGATTTTGGATACGGAATACTTTAACTGTTTTGCTCCTGGCCAAAGCTCTCTAACTCTCTTATATAGAGAAGATCTGAGTTACCTTATTATCCACTGCCTTCTTTCTCAGATGCCAGCATCTTCTCCTCTGTCCTTCTAGAATTTGTTCTCAGGCTGAAGCAGCTGCTGCAGGTGATTCCTTGGTCCAAGGGAGGGGCCCAGGTCTCCCAGATATTAGATCTGATATTTAGCAAGTTACTTTATTTATTATGCTCTTTTTGTTTGTTAACTCCAAGTTTGGATATTCTCTAGGACATCCCTGGAAAGAACTGTGCCTAATTATTATGTCTGGGAATGGTGTTTCTTCTGCTCCAATTTCTCCACTTATTTGATCCCATCTGCTTTCTGTCTTCCTGGAATTTCTATTTCTGGCTGGCTTATGGCACCTTTTCTGTTTTCAGCACCATTATTATATTTTTTTTTCTTTTCCAAAATATCTTTTCTATTATTTCATTGGGGGTTTTTGAGGAGGGAGAATCAGACATGTTTTTTCAGTATGTCACCTTGAACGGGGCCCTCTATTGTTTTTTCATAAAGATAGACATTTTAATGCTAAAAACAAAAGTTTCATTAGACTGTGAAGATACTGCTGTATAATAATTTTGTCTATGGGCAAATGGTATATAAATGGCACGGGATTACATTATGCATATTTAAAATACTCCTGTGCCTCCAATTCTAACATTGGGAAAATATGTTAATACGGTTTTAAGGATAAGTATACCCCTCATTTCCTTTTATTTTTCTCAGTCTTGTCCGTTTTTGGTATTTCCAAAAGTTCTGGTATCAGTTATGATTTCTCAAATGTTCCTTTTATTAGTGAGATTGTTTCATTTTTTTCTTCCATTTGTTTCATGAGCCCTTTCTTCTCCATTTTCATCTAATTTGGATATTTTATCCTACCTTCCTTGTATCTATGCTATAAAATCTTATAAGATAATTGTCACAGTAAGTTTTTCTTTTTAATATCATAACAAAATATACACCTTCAATTAGTTTTAGTTTTGATTATTGAAGTAGAGTTGACATAAAATGTTATATTAGTTTCTGGGTACCACATAGTGATTTGGCAATTCTATACATCATCTTCAATTTTCCTTCACTATGTTTGTTTGCTTGATTTGGGTCATAGTCTTTTTTCAATGACTTATGTATGTCTGAATGAAATGAGTTTTTCATCTATAAGATATTTCATATTAGATTCATATGGAAAAGAGAATTTTTCTGCTTTTAGTCTATGAAAAAAGTATTTGTTGCAAGAATTTTTAAAGAAATGTTAGAGTAAAAAGAGGTCACCAACAAAGGTGCTTATTGAATGAGCCTCCCATCTCTCCGGTTCTTTTTAAGTTGGACATTGGACACAGGAGAAGCACACTGAGTTACCAGAAACACAAAAGCTGTCCCTCCTCAATGTGCACTGTCTTTTTTCGCTATAAGAATGTTCCCGTTACATTTATACTTAGTTCTGATCATAATATTTTACTAAATGTCTCATAATTAGAGGTGCTTACCTATGCCATTATAGTCCAAAAAAGTAGATAGTAGTATATAAAAAGTCCTGTGAAAACTCACATCAGTACTGAGGGCTAGATCCTGGTTCCCAATTCCTATCATTTTTTTTTTTAATGCATTAGGCTTATTTTTGTATATAATCTCTACACATTTCACTCAACTCGTATTCCATTTAGACTTACTACTGGGCCAATTGCCTTTAAAAATCATGCTTTTTATTTTATTTTATTATTTATTTTATTTTTTAATAAAATATTTTTTTAATGTCTATTTATTTTTGAGAGAGACAGAGACAGAATGCGAGTGGGTTAGAGGCAGAGAGAGAGGGAGACACAAAATCCAAAGCAGGCTCCAGGCTCCGAGCCATCAGCACAGAGCCTGATGTGGGGCTTGAACTCACAGAGCTGTGAGATCATGACCTGAGCCGAAGTGAGATGCTCAACTGACTGAACCACCCAGGCGCCCCTAAAATCATGTTTTTTAAATGTACAGATTACTAATTGATAGGCCAATAAGGATAAAAACCAAAGGGAAAAAAGTTACAACATGGCCAGTGTGATACAGGTAGAAGTGATTTGTATACCCTGCTTAATACCTGAGTAAAATGAAATGATAGTCTAAGGATGGCATCCCCTGTGTGGTTCCTCATTTCTTACACTTCTTACATATTGACTCTTACATATCTGCCTAAACTCAGCCAAGAACTTGAGCTTAATAATATGAAACTTGAAGGATGGTAGACACAAATATGAGTTATAGAATTATATAAATCTTAGAATCACTCTGAAAGCATCTTAGGTAAGAAGGATCTCAGAGAGACCTTGAATTTGCCTGTGAAACTTCACTACGAAACCTAAAATCTTGATTTGACAAAACAAAGGATAATGAACTGAAATGATTTCTGCAAAGTGGGAAGCAAGGTACCTAGAAACAGTCTTTGATAAATTGTCTTACATGTTTCTATTTTTTTTCTTTTTTTCTTTTTTCTTTTTTTTCTTTCTCTCTCTTTTTTCTTAGTCTTGAAGACAAATATTGGCCAATGATTCTGATTATCATTAAGTGAGATCTCTTGTCTTGAAGGAAAATTACATGTGTCTAGAAGATACTGAGGTTGAAGGTTGTATTTGGTTTATCTCATCTCATTCTCTGAGTTTCTTTTCTGTTTGTTATGTTATGCTGGGATCATGCCGATGTAAATATATACATATATATATATATCTATATCTATATATGTATGTATATGTATATATGTATATGTATATATAGTGGTATTGTGACTTGCTTGGAGTGTTTCTTTAAAATAAATAGGAATGGGGCGCCTGGGTGGCTGGGTTGAGCATCTGATTTTGGCTCAGGTCATGATTTTGCAGTTGGTGGGTTTGAGCCCCACATTGGGCTCTGTGCTGACAGCTCGGAGCCTGGAACCTGCTTCAGATTCTGTGTCTCCCTCTCTCTCTACCTCTGCCTCGCTCACACTCTGTCTCTGTCTCTCTCAAAAATAAATCAACATTAAAAAAAATTAAAATAAATAGGAGTCATAAGAATGAACAGTCTAATTTGGTCAACCATTATCATCTGGTAGTTTGCAAGCAAATTCACATGGCATAACCTGAGTTCCAAATAGCAGTGGGGGACCACCATAGCAGGAGAGGAGTAGCAGGCTTAATGAAAGAAACCCAGCTTCCTGAAGTTGCCACTCCTAAGGAAAGTTTGGCGCTTAGAAAAGAATAATCTGTAGACTATGCACATGTACACTTTAGCAACAAACTCTTTCATAACTGAAAGGCATGCAATAAAAGGCTCACCAACACAAACAAGAAGAAAACACTGAAAAGTGACTCCTTTTGTGATGAAGTCATGGTAGTTACATAAAGTCTGGCCTTTAATCCCATTATACTTGAAATAGATATTGATTTAAAATTCATATATTTGCTGTCATTCTTTTCAATCCCCCACCCCTATTTTTTAAAACATCTAAACAAAGTGACCTCATTGTTTTCCATTGGACTTTTTTTTTTAAACATTGGCTGGGATGATTGAGATTCAGGAATGTGGGAAAATGGATTCCCAAACCGCGTCCCTCCCCTTTCATTCTGAACTGTAATTTTTGGCTTGGCTTGAATCACAGTCATCGCATTTCAGCCTGAATCTCTCTGTAAAGTGATCTTTCTTAAACATTTCTCTCACTCATCAAGGGATCAGAAACAAAGCTGTTCTAGTCTTTCAGCAAAACACTTACAAGCAGCTTTTACCGAGAAGTTGCAAGAGCTAAATTTCCTCTAAAATTGTTTGAAAAGCGAACATTTTCAGTGCCTCGTTGTCCTTTTTGTGAATCTTGTCATCTGTATGCCATGAGCTCCAGCAGCTATTTTAATCTGTTTTTGTTTGCAATCCATTTGGTGTCCACCCAAGGAAATGCAGGTGATTCTAATTAACTTACTGCTGAAGATGTAGGAAAAAAAATATCTCAATTGTGTTGCACAGAATTATACTCTTAAAACCTTTCTTCTATTATTTATAACATATTATTAATGAAAATGATTGTATGAATATGTTCACCACCTAATTCACTGCTGTTCACTTTTTTAAATCAATGAGGCTTATGGCACAGAAAAAAGCCACACACATACACAAATACACAGACACAATACAGACCCCAAGAATGCTTGCCAACTTTTATTTAACTAGGGTAGCAACTTAAAAATAACATTATTTTTACTTTGTGCAACATAGTTTAATATCTGAAATAACCCTGTTTCAATAAAAACCTATTGAAATACTCTCAGCCTAACTCTGCCCTGAAGGTAAAAGTGATTAATTGAAAGATTTTGGCAGATCTGTGCTCACCACCAGGGCAGTTTAATTTAGAACACATTCAACCATTTCTCAGTGTCTCCGTGTTGGTGGAGTGTTACTTTTGATCTTCTTTGTGGAGGGTGCCTCTAATTCGGACCCTTTAGCCAGCCACTTCCTGGAAGGTTTTGATGGCTAGCTTCTGCTAAGCATTCAGGTGAGGGAGAGCCCCTCTGGCTGCTGCTTCTAAAGTGGGTTAGGGAAACAGAATTCCAGACACAAAGGCAAAATATACTATAAACCTGTTTGGGTATATCTACCATCAGTCAAGTCTTACTTAGATCACAGGCAAACTTTTGAGAAGTTCTGGTGACAAGGTCGGGATCACCCGACTCTTTCCTAATTAAAGAAGATGCTCCTGGCCATGACAGTGGATGAGACTGATAAGATTCAAGTTCCTTTTCTCAGGAAATATAAAGAAGATTATTATTTTCTCTTTGATAATACAGGAGAGACTATCATGTGGGTATCGTTAATACTTCTGCTAAATACAAAGATGGGACTGGTGCATAATCCTCCCTATTTGGCAAATAGACCTGTGCTAAGTTGGGATTACATAGAAGGACAGAAACATCCCAATACATTCTGGATGGAGAGGCCTTGACTTGGTGAACTCCAGCTTCCCCAAACCTAACACATATTGATTAAGCACTTATTATATTGCAAAAGTGTGTTAGGCAAGGGGTTACAACAAAGAACAGAGGATATATGGTCCAGATACTATGGAGCTATAGCACTAACATTGTTCTGAGGCACTCACAGTGAATCCTACACACAGACTGATGAGTTAGTACCAATAACACCTCAAGTCCCTAATATTTTCACATATCTGAATACACTCAGTTGGTATTTGCTCTATAGCTACCTTTAGAAGGAAACATCATTCTGATATATATATTCAGTTTCACATTATATCCTGAAACAGTTAAGCAATATATGTTTTATGTATACAGTATTAATAGTAATTAATCTGTGTGCAGTAGGATTATAAAAATGATTCTGGTTTTGTTTATTATTTTATCTATTTCCTACTATTTTATATGTATGCATATGTATACACATATACATATATAGGAATATGTATATTATTATAATAAGAACAATAATGATATTTATTTAATTACCATAATATCATGCCATCAATTACATTTCTTTTATGTGATATGGGTATATGTTCTTATAGGCTCATTTGAAAAAGATTGAAAGACAAAACTACCGAGCATCTTTGAATGCTCTGTTGTGTATCTCTAATTTATCTAAAACATGTTTTAAGACCCATGATATCAGATTCCAAATTTTTATGAGACACAATAGAAATCTCAAAATGTAATTATTTTACAAACTATTCTATTATTGGACAAATCACATCCAGGTTTGGAAATACAAATAGAAGGTTTCTGGAATACAGCTGAAAAGACATAAACATAATTGTAAGCTCTAACTATCCCTGGACAATTTATATCATTGTCATTCATGACTGTAGGACTTGTACAGAAAGAAATGCATAGCTAAGGGCCCAAATTTAGTATTGAGGTTGGCTTTTTAAGTTTCTATTATCACACCATAAGAAGAAAGGTAAGGCAAGCTCTCTTTTAGTGCTGGAGGAAAGACCTATCCTCAGCTTCATTCTTTACCACTGGAAGGCTGTTAACCATGTAGTAAAGAATTGCACACACTCCAGCTACTCAAAACATTACTTGTTGACTTAAAAAAAAGACATTCCAATACAAATTGTTTTTTTTTTTTATTTAAACTCACCTAGCACTAGTATAATACAAACCAGGCTTTCTGCTTCTGGAGAATTTTGTCACATAGGTCTACATAAAAAGTCTTATTGAAATATTTGTCAGTGCACATACATATTTAGCGTCTACCATTTCTTTCTGGTCCACTGTCACAGGAAGAAGGCATAGTAAACTAAGATGTGTTACACATGTTGATGTTCATTAGTTGAGTGTCCGTCTCATATAGATAATTTTCTAAGTGGTTAAGAAACCGAGTTACAAATACATCTCATGTCTTCCATTGTATAAAATTTAAATAGTGTCTCAATTTCCCTATTTCCCCTAATGGCTGGCAAGTTTTGAATTTTCAGAATTTTAGAAAATCCATGACATTCATTATAGCTGACTCTTGAGGTGCTGTAGAAGTCAGAAGTGTAAGATTATCGATTTGAAGACCTGGACTTTATGTCATCGGTCCCCAAGTTTAGTCTTAACATGAATTACGGAGGCTATATTTAAGGCATCTTTTCAGAAGTCTGGGGATAATAACTCTGTCTTAAAGTATTCCTTGTGCATAATTTTGCTTATGTGTAAAATTGTGCAATTGGAATTTTATTCCTTTGTCTTTAACTCCCATGGAAGGATTTCACATCAGAGCTCACTAAGCATGTGCACTTTAGTGTAGATCAATCTATTAGATCTTGTCCTGAAAGCAGAATTCAGCTGAAAGAACAGGAAGTCCAATAAGACTTCGCTTGTGTAATGTGTGGGACAGGAGGAGAGGGCACGTGTAATACATAATGGGAAAGAAACAGAAGGAGGAAGTGAGTGTCCTATACTGGTTTCAAGCTAATCCAAATGGGTAGTTGCCATTATCTAAATGCTTACCCTTCCTGGATTTTCTATTTTCAGATACGCAAGGATTTGAGGAAATGGAAGTATTCTCACTGTGCTTAAAGACTTGGGTGAGGAAAGGTGTATTTTTCAGCTTGTCTAAACATATTTTATCCTTAAACATAATTTATTCTTATCATCATAGTAATTTTCCATCACATGAAAAGTGTAATAAATTGTCCTCCTTAGAGACAACTTCTACAATGATTTTTTTTTCATTAAGATGAGTCTAATACTTTAAACTGAAGTTCCAAGACAAGATTATATAAAGCCATATAGGGCTTTGCCCTACAGATTGAAATTCTATGAAGAGACAAATTGTTCATCCTTGAAGTCATGAGCTCTCTAACACCACCCCTTTCTCCTGTTTGCAAAGCACCTGCATAGAACACAGTCTTGGAGACTTCTCCTGCTGTGTCATACTTCTGCACCTGCACTGTGTATGGAGCTGTGTTATCGACCACTGGCTCCATCTGAAACCTTTCATCCCTGTAGTGGCCTTAAGTCTCCCCAAGGAACTCAGACTAAGGCTCATCAGTAAGAGACAAATACCCCTGAACAATGGCAGCCTCATGAGGTCCTAGATTCCCAATCTACTTTCAAGTGTTCAAACAAGCCTTTATAAAGACTATTACACCAAGAAATGTATGCATTTCTATGAATTCATTGACTGAATATCAAAAGAAAACGATGAGCTTATTTTGCCCCAAACTAGAGCCAAGTACGCTGCAAGCAAAACCCTTAGAAAAGAGGAGGAAAGTAAGCTTGGGAACAGAGCATGCTTTTAGAGGTGTCAGTATGACTGTCTTCTTTCCCTTATCAAGCACAACAAGACAGAATAAAACCCTTTCTTCACTGGTGCTTGGAAAACCTCTAATAGGAGACAAAGACATTTAGTGTTAAATTGTTGTTACCTTTTAAAACAACTGTAACTCAAGCTAACACTCAAAGGTGTTTTAAGGGTGTCTGAAACTTCAAGCTAAGGTATAAATGATATCCCTGAGCCAGGTTTGCCAGCAGGAAGGTGTTGCAGGTCAGACCCAGTGTTCAAGGGGACATTGTGCAGTAATGTAACCATTTAGCAAAGAAAAAAGAAGGAAGGGAGCAAATGACGACCCCAAATACATCTTACTCTGTCCTGGAGTTGTCTTTGTTCAGACCCATGTTTTGTCCCTGTGAGAACTTTCACGAACAGGTTTGTAATTGTCTTTTTATGGTTTCAGGATTTCAGACTCCTTCCAACTTTAACCCAACCTACCAACATTAGTTATAATACACTGGTATAAATATGGAACACAAATTCAGCATTTGACAATGTTTAACAAATAAAAACCGTTTCCCCTGCCCACCATGCTGTCGAACAGGATGATGACAATAAATGATTCAGGGCCTTGAGTATAAAGTTTTGTTTTCATTCTTATATGCTGTATGGGTTACAAATAGCAGATAAGAGGAGACTTCAAACAAGGGAGGTTATTGTTCATAAAATAGTATTTCTGTGCAATCTCCAACAATTTTAGTTAAACAGATACACTAATTGTTTTCCTTTGTTTTGGTAATGCAATTTGTGGGAGTTAATTTTTAAAATAGGAAATTTTAAGCATTTACATTTTTTTTTTACATTTACATCCAAGTTAATTAGCATGTAGTGCAATAATGACTTCAGGAGTAGAATCCAGTGATTCATCCCCTACATATAACCTAAGAATTCTTTTTAACTCTTTCTCTTTTATATAAAATATTACCGAGCTGATATAGCCACAGGGTTAGCGGCAGTATTATTTTAAATCATTTTAAGTTTATTTATTTATTTTAAGAGAGAGTGAGAATCAGAGCAGACAAGCAGGGGAGAGGCAAAGAGAGAAGGAGAGAGAGAGAGAGAGAGAGAGAGAGAGAGAGAGAGAGAAAATAGCAAGCAGGCTCCACGCTGTCAGCACAGAGCGTGATGTGGGGCTTGAACTCACAAACTGTGAGATCATGACCTGAGCTGAAGTCAAGAGCCAGACACTTTACTGACTAAGCCATCCAGGCACTCCTAGATGCAATATTTTTTTTAAATATTAAAGGCTCCTATATTTTATTCTGTAAAGACATGGGAAAATATGGCCAGACTATATTATTGTGACTTGTGACCCTTGTTTTGGATCCCTGGCGATTGCTTTTTGCACATGGCACTCCAATTGTTTCTGCTGGCTCCTCAGGAATCTACAGTGTCTCTAGAACTAATTTCAGTTAAAAAGTTGATTTCTAACATTAGTTTAATTTCTATCCTAATAGTTTTCCCCCTTACGTATCTTTTCCAGAAGGTTGCCCAGAAAAAAAAAAAATTATCTGCTTCTATCCATGACAAGCTTGTGAAAAAAAGCCTTTCTGGTGGGAAAAGAATTTGAAAGGAAAACATGGACGTACATATATCAGACCAAGAATTAAAAGATGAACATTATATGTGAGGAAACATTGTAAGAAGATTTCACTATATTAGTTTTTCCAAGTCAGTGTTCCAAAGCCAGTCTTGGATTATGTGTGAAAAGTAAGAACTCTATAACTGTAACAGGTGCTGGCAGGAAACTCCCATTAAAGCTTATGGAAGTTATGCCTGTAAAGTCCTGGCATCTGAGAAAATTCTCGCATAAGAATGCATTATGCATCAGATTTTTCTCACTAGAAAAACAATACAAGGCTGTGACTACTCAACATTCCCAGTCACTATTTCGCTAACATCATCCCTTGGTGATGACATCTTGATGACCTTGCGGTGTATGTAGAGTATATATGAGGCTTCATTTCAACACTGAGAGCAGGCATTGTCTCCTATATATACCAATAGAGATGTCGGTTGGCCATCTGTCTGTCCTAATCAGAGCATAAACCTGAATTTTCTTTCCTTAGAGTCAATAGATTTATACTAATTGATCCATATTTCAAGGATTGACTCTTCATATGCAACATGGCAAATATTTATGAGATTTTACTGGAGTTTGGAGTAGTCTATAGAACATCAGGTAGTAATTAATATAGGTTTTAAATCTATAGTATTGACTCATGTTGGAAAGTATTAGCATTATGTGTGACACATAGTGCATGCTTAACAAATGTCACCTTTTTTTCCTTACATAAATCAACCGACTTCTGTATGACCACATCTTCAAAGACTATGGTATAATTCTTTGAATGTGAACTTGCTCACCTTAAAGTTAACAAGTAAAGCCTATTTCTCTGATTAAGCTCACCTTTTTAGCGCATAAATTCTAGAGGTTAAAAGATTTATTTTTCTGACATTTGTCTATTGGTTACAACTAAACCAAAATTCTCTTGCTTTACTCTAGAAATCTAGCATTTATAAGGAATTTGATTTAATCCCAGTGGATAATTTGGATTTAAACCATTTATCAAGTTAAAAACTGAGATAAAAAATTTAGACAGTATTGAACCTTAGACAAAGTCCAGTGAAAATGGTTGTGAGCCTGTATATATCCAGATGTAGGTATCCATAGCTAGATTTGTAGCTACCCTATGGATTAAATGTTACTAGCTTGCGTATGTGTTTGTAGTTACAATTTTAAATATGCTTTTCATGTGCCAATATTTCTTTAGTAAAAGGTCCTGGGTTAGGGTAATATAGTTACCTTCCAGAATACACACACACACACACACACACACACACACACACACACACACACCAGCACCAACCCAGGCAATCTGCCAAATGTGGTTGCTGTGAAAAGGTTTTGCTTTAGGGCAATAGCAAACTAGCTCACCACCCCGCTGCCCTGCCCATTCCTCACCACACGGCTCTTTGCTGTATCCTTAACTTCCCCTCCTACCGTGAGGGAACATTTCTTCGGACTGTTTTATTGCCAATATATTTTTACTTTGTATGATGAAATGAAACAAGGGACTGGTTTCATTAGAAAGAGAGGTAAACAGAGCATTAATTAAATTTGCTGGTGATACTAAATTGGGAGGAACTGTGGACATCTGTGAAGACAAAAGAATCATACAAATGGACTTAAGGAGTTTAGAAATATGAGCAGGAAATAATAAAAAAGACTTAGCCTTAAATAATGCAAGCTAATACATTTGGGAAAAGATCATCAGAAACATGGCTATTCAGTGAATGGTAGATGCCTGGAAAGTGGTAATCGTGAAAGAGACCTAGGGGGTGATAATGGGGAAAATTATACACAAACTTATAGGGAAGTAGGCACAATGCCCAGAGGGTTATATATAAAAGAACCAGAAAGTCAATAGTCCTATTCTTATGATACTGATAGATCTCAAAAACATCAAGTTTGGCTGTAGTTAGTTGAATCCCTCAGGTTCATGAAATAATTTAACACTATTTGTTGAGAGACTGGTTTCTCCCTGTGAAAGATGAAAAAGTCTGTTTTGTCTGAAACCTTTCCTGAACACCAGTTATTGGCTCTATTTCTGTCTTATCCTATTATAGACTATTACTAATATGGTATATCACATAGATATGGATATAGACATTGCTATGGGTATAGATACATAAGACCCATCGTGCAAACAAAGAACTTTCAGTTTTAAGGTATTTTCTCTACTTTCTAGATAATATGACTTCCTATTATGTTTCAAGAGACATTTAATCCCAATCTCTTCTATCAGTTCAGTGCATCTTCAGTATATGGGATTCACTAAGGATGCACTGATGGATGAAAAAGAATTTTGGATAGTATCTATCTATTCATCCATTTAATCATACATCATGAATTGAGCCCCTGATATTTCTGGAGCATAGGAAGCAGCTTGTAAGGATATGAAGCTGGACAGTGGACAGAGGGAATATGCTTTTGGAATAATTAGTATGAAATTTTGTTTATCTATAGTAGGCAAAGAAACCATTAAAGGGATGTCCTAAGAAGGCATAATACAATTCTGTTTGTGTTTAAGAGGAATAATGTCATCATTGAGAAGGGTGGCCTGGGAAGAAGATAGAACAAAGGCAGTGATATTAATTAGGATATTTCAAAGGAAATTATGAGTTCTAATCAAGGCCATGACAGGTAAAAGGAAGAATCAGATTCAAGAGATAGTAAGAAATGAGGGACTATTAGACTTGGTGAATGATGCTCTATGAAAGTAGAGAGAACAATCTAAAATGTCCAACATGTTTCTTTTTAGGGAAATAGGCCATGATGCTATTGACTGACTTAAGGAATAAGGGAAGAATAGGCTTGTTAGGTAAAGTGATAAATGCTGTTTGGAAAAGTTGAACTTGCGATACCAGAGGAAAATTCAAGAAGGGTTGCTCTTTGACCTCAGATCTGAGAGTAAAACGTAGCTTGAGAAGTCATTCTCAAATAAGGATTTTGAAGTCATTGGAGAAACCATTGAAGGCTTTGGTATCATTCAGATCACACAGAAAGAATGGATATAGAAATAACAGAGTCAAGAATTAAACCCAGAGGAAAATGCACATTTCTTAAACTGTCAAGCTCTGGGCTAAGTACACGGACTCTAACATTATGCCATGTAATTTCAAATACATGCCAACTGCCTACCTTTAAGGCAAAAGGAAAGGAACCTTACTACAGTGATTACAATACTGTCTGCTAGGTGTTCTGCTGCCCTGTAGGAAGACTAAAGAGTTAAGTTAGCCCAACTGGTCAAAAAATGCAAAACATAACAAGAAGAGCATTATTTTTTAAAACAAGAATGATAATAGTCCTATTTTAATGGTGCTGGTATATTCAATGTCTTTGGAGAGCTTTCAATAGTGTCAGTAGAGTTTAACTTTTCTGCTGTGAAGTAAATTTGTAGAAAATAAAATCAATATCCAATAGCAAAATAATGTCAGAATTTAGAGTATTTGTATCCTGTCTTCATTAGCCTCAAATTGATAATTGTTTGTAGTTGACCATATATATCTTATTTCAAATTCTTTAACAGACTCTTTCAACTCAAAAAAATATCATCAGAATAAAAATTTCTTGAGATTTACATAGATAATAAATACTTGGGGCGCCTGGGTGGCGCAGTCGGTTAAGTGTCCGACTTCAGCCAGGTCACGATCTCGCGGTCCGTGAGTTCGAGTCCCGCGTCGGGCTCTGGGCTGATGGCTCGGAGCCTGGAGCCTGTTTCCGATTCTGTGTCTCCCTCTCTCTCTGCCCCTCCCCCGTTCATGCTCTGTCTCTCTCTGTCCCAAAAATAAATAAACGTTAAATACTGAATCAAGAAGACGAGATGTTCACAGGGAAGTAAACTAACACAGAACAGCACCGGCAGGTTATTCAAAGTCTGAAGTAAAGGAAAAGAAAACAAAATAAAGGAAAAGACGTGGTGATGTGATGCTCCACTCTCTGTGTGGGTTATCAGACCCACGCCTACTCCTAACTATACTTAAGCATGTCACTTATAAGTCATAGTTGCCATTCAAGTACTTGATTAAAAATAGCAGGTTATTGGTGTTGAAACAATCCCTAGTGGTATATGACTTCCTCTGATGAAAATGAGTAGAGAATGGGTATTCCATTAGCTCCTGCATGGTGCACTTAAATGGAGTATCCCAAAACTGATGAGCATAAAATCTTTAAGGAAACATACCTTCAAATGTTTAGCATAGTTGGGTACATATGGAGAAGAATATCATTTAGAACAACATAATATACTACTATCAGAATGGTTTACATGTTTAAGAAGCAGATTTGGAAGCCATGCAAATCATACAGCTGCCTTCAATAAACCACTGTTGTTCATTGATCATCTAAGTTTCAACCACAGGCAGGTGAGGCAATGCTGTGCAACTTTCCATAAAGATTTAAGCAATGTTGAAGATAATTAATCCATTCATTCATCATTTATTGAGAACCAATTATGTGTCAGGCACTGTGAAGAGTTAAAAATAAATCCACACTCTCTATCTCAAGTAGCAGACAATGCACTGAAGGTAATATTTTAAATATTTTTTCTTCTATAGGCTGCGCTTTCACTCTAAATCTCAGGACATTCTTATTTCCTTAAAAACGCTGTGATTTTACATCTTGTCTACAGTCTGCTATAAGCTCCAGAACTCTTCCAGCAGTATCATTTTAGAGTTATTTTGGTTTTGCACAGTTGTCCTCTCAAAGTGTCTTGCCCCCCCCCCCCAACTTTTTTCTGAACTGAAAGTAGGAGGTGGCTTGAAAAGTATAAATTTCTGCAAAAAGGTATAAAACTGGTAAGGAAAAGATTACTTAAACCCAAGAAAAACACTTGTAATTCCACAGCCTATTAGACTTTTAGATAACTTTTCACAGAATTTAGAAGAATCTCTAAGACATGAATCTTTTCAGGGGATGGGTAAATTACTCCAAAATACTCAAAGAGGAAAATATGCCAGTTCAATTACATAGACCCATGCAACTACTTCTGAAATCCACATGCCTTTTTCACTAAATATGTAGATCAATGATTAATGCTTAAGTTGGACACACTTCATTTGAAAGTGTGAAAATTCCTTGGAAAAGGAACTTCTTTTCTAGACATTTTAAAAGGAACATTATTTATTAGGAAACCCATAAAAGAGTATAATATAGCATTTTGGTCTCATTCATAGCTTCCGGAATTAATTTAAGATTTCTTAATTATCATAATTTTTTAAGCTGTACGGAAATGTTTGTAAAAAATAGAATGTATAGATTCTTGTTCAACCAATAAACAACAGATCGTCTCACAAAATGAAGTGGCGCACGCCGTGAGAGTTTTGATAATTTATTTTTTTAATCAGTTGTTTCACATTATGCAACAAGAATTTTTAAAAATTCTATTTAAAAACTACAAATCCATGTTTGAATCCCAGGGCAACAAATATTTGAAAATCTCTGTCTGCCTTATTTTTTTTTTTTTTTGCGCCTTTTTATTGAAAACCTGAAAGCTTTCCAAATGCATGTGATTTTTTTTTTCAAATTTTGTAAACATTTGCTTCCAGGCTAAAACATCCTGCCAACTTTCAGCCAAGATTATTTTTATGGTTGAACTATTAACTTCTGAATATGGGGGCTTATAATAGAAAAACTCCCAGATCCAGAACTCTCATCCTATAAATGACACCGCTATAGGATATTTTAGAGTATTACATCTCGACATGAGGAGGTGTTGCATTATTTAAATCCTCCATTCACACAATAAGAGACTAATTTCCTAGGGTATTACGTTTGGCTCTATTTCCTTCCAACTGACTCGAAGGGAAAAGTATGGTAAGAACCCAAACTTTAGCATGGGGGTGGATGTGGGAGTGGAGGTTGGAAATTAGACTCAGGCTTTATCTGGGAAGAGACATTATTTATTCTCATGCATTCTGGATGCAAAAGTGTGGGAATATCCACTGACTGATTTGACCAGAGCCACATTGCTGGATACATTAGATACCCTTTCTGGTTATTGAACTGCACACTTATTCCTCCATTAACTTCTGTTATGTTTAGGCTCTCTTTTTGATAATAAGACTATTGCTTAGACTTATTATAAGTCTATAGTCTTGCTATAAGTCTATAGCAAGTCTACAGATATATTGCTAGATGTAGATAAACTCCACTAAATGTCACTAATCAGTACGGTGAATTAATTCCTAACCATGTGTACACACAGAATTTGTGAACATTCCATGTAAGCTTGCCATTCACAGCAAGATTTAACTTAACAAGCATGTTCTTGAGTGGGAATAAATTTCTCTGGAACAGAAAAGCAGGTATCAGGTAACTATGGTAGACTTGGTAATTGCTTCAATAACTGTCTTCTCTTCATTACTAGACCTCACAAGATTGCCCTTTTATCCACATTTGTTTTCTTAATTGCAAAATGCAGCTTTTTTCTTTCCACCTTGTCATCTCTGATTTCTTTCGGTTGTCTTTTCCAGTTTCTCTTTTGTACTCTTGCTGCCTGTTTCCTGTTTACTCTCTTTTGATTTTGTCTTCCCCTCTAGCCCTGAATGTGGCTTTCTTACAGACACAGAGGCCCCAGCATGACTACCCTAAAGAGCCAATTCCAACTTGGACCTAGCACAACACTATAGCTGTCAGGAAGGTGGCTGTCTTTGGGTTGCACTAAAACAAAACAAAACAAAGCAAAACACAAAACACAAAAACACGAAACTGGACTTAATTTCAACTTAGAAGTGAAACCTAAGGAAAATTTGCTGCAAACTTTCATGGAGCTTTTTTGGGGGATCAGCTCTTTTGTAATTGCATGTGATGCCTAACTTTAGGCATGAAAAGCAAGCACTTAAAAAAAAAAAAAAAAAAAAAAACAACCGACCAACACATAGGTCAGTGCCCTCAGAAACATTTTTCTTCAGTCCACAAATATTCTCTGGGGAAAAAGAAAAGTGCTTATCTTAAACTCTTGATTTTTTTTTTTTTTTGAGCATGTAATTTTTATCAGTTTGTTTTGTTTTTGTTATTCTTTTTTTTCACTCACTGCTTATAAAACGAGCAAGCAGAAGTCTCTCTGGAACAAGATAGAATCATAAAAGTTTTCAAGAATCTCGTCACAAACTAAACAGTACAAATTGCACATTCCTCATGGAAGTATCAGCCTTTCGTGCGTGCCTGGATCCAACTATAATAGATTATCCCAAAGTGGGAAAGAATGAACAGTACAAAATTAGCAGAACTGGGAGCAGAGCTTGTCTAGTGAAGGCAATTTGATCTGTACTTTAGGGGCCTGGATTCTCAGGCGTTGGGAAAAGACTATGTTAAGTTTTATTTTGCAAGCGAACACTTGCTAGGATCTCAAGAGGCAGACTGGTGCACTGACTCGAGTATCAGAAAAACTATAGTAACAATTATAATGCTTGGTATGTCTGAGCATAATCGTGATACTACAATCATGTCTGTTATCTGTAGAATAAATACAATAGGTGCATGGCTTACCTAATATGCAAATGCAACATATATATAGTAAATATCCATGTATCTATATATATTCCATGTTCTGAATTTTTATGACTCAGAAAAGGATATCCCTGAGTAGGTATCTAGCTATGTCTTCTTATAATATTAACAAATATGTCCAAATATTCCCACATTGGAAAAAAATATTTCATTTATAACGCCAATGGCTTGTTAATGTGACCTTCTCTCAAACTTCATGTAATAGCACAGGAATTACCAAAAAGAAATAGTTAAGGTATAATAATAATTTTAGCTATTCTTTTTCCAAGTTGCTATAATCTACCCAAAGATAACTAATTGTTCAAAGTAAACATTCCACTCCGACCACAAAAGGAATCCATTACACAAACATATAATTCACAGTCATTTTTAGTGGGTTGTAAACAGTTTGGAATGAGCATAAAATGGGACAAAAATCAAAGTGAGCATTTTGAAATGAAAAAGTGTTTGCTACAAAAGGTCAGTCCCTTTGCTTGGCAAACTATGTAGAAAAGCCTGGGAAAATGCTGATCACACAAGCAATGAGGGAATTTTAAAGCCAACAGCCTCCTTGTTTCTTTAAACAGACATCGGAACCTATAACTGGATCCTGTCAAACAAACGACAGCAAAAAAAATATAACAGCTGCTAAGAAGTCAAGTTGAGAGATAAAGTTTTTGAGGCTAAGGACCTTCTCAGAAGTAGACTAAAGGTCTTTCTTAAATCTTTAAAGCAAGGTTATGGATCCCAGGGTGGCTTTTAGGCACCAAGTCAAAAATGTAACTTTGTGTATCATTCTTGTCATAGTATTTTGTGTTCCAGCACAAAGAGGACAAACTTGTTGATTAGCTTCTGCTGAGACATTCTGCAAAGTAGCATATAGCTGGAATCGTCCAATTTGAAAGACCTGGTATCGTTTATTTTTAATAGTGGTTAAAATACCACATATAATATAAAGTTTACCATCTTAGCCATTTTTAAATGTATAGTTCAGTTGTGTTAAGGGCATTCACATTGTTTGCAACAGATCTGTAAGTGTCATTTCAATGCTGTTAAATAGTTTGAGGGCACAGTGATTAGAAGTGAGACTTATGGAGGAAGAATGTGTTGTTAAACCATATTCCAAAGGATGAATGCCTATCCAAACAGAATTAATTTGGATAATTAGTCCAACAGTCCTATTCCCTTACAAACAAAAATACATTGGACGTATAAAAATATATTTACAAGAGAAATATGCCTTTTCATTATCCATTATTATATACAAAGAAGTCTTTGGTAAAGTTTGGTATTGTCAGGTGCAAAAAGTACCAGCTTAGCATTGAGGCATGTCTTTCGGGTAGGTCACATGAAATGACTCCTTATATTGCATTGCCATGACACATAAAGAAAATAACCTGGGAAATAAGGTGAAATTAAACTTCTGCTCTTAACGGAAGGCTAAAGCCAGACAAATATGTGTTTATTATTCAGGGTTTATTGTATCATTTAAACATATTTAATATTAATTAGTATTTAATAATACATTTAATACATTGGATATATTTAAGGTGTACCTGATGATTTGATACGATTACTACAGTCAAACTAAGTTAACATATCCTCTCCTCCCATATCTACTAATTTGTGTGTGTGTGATGAGAATGCCTGCAATCTTCTGTCTTAGCATATTTCCAGTATCCAATCCGTTGTTAACTGTAGTCATCATGCCTGTCCATTAGATATCTAGATTCATTCATCCCAGATAACTGCAATTTTGTGCCCTTTCACCAATATCTCCCCTTTATCCCCACTCCCTATTATGCGATTTTTAAGCAGACAAACTCCCCTTACCTTAAAAGAATATTGTAATGCTTATTTTTCTCTTCTAGTATCTGTTCTTTTCTTTCATAACACTCACCATAGTTTGGTACTCAGGTCTTTTTGCTTAAAGTATATCTCCTCTATATGCTCAACTGGTAGCATGGAAGATGACACAGGGGTAGGCAGTAAATAGCTACTTGTTGCTGGAATACAATAAACACTTGATATTTGTTACATCATTCAAACAACATTTACTGAATGCCTACAATGTGTCAGGTACTGTGTGGGGTTCTTTCCCAGTAATGCACTTAGCAGTCTGCTAGTTACATACTTTATGTAAAAAGAATGATAGGTCATGGTCTTTATACCAATTACACCAGTTTAGACTACATTGTTTAAGTCACATCTCCTAAGCACTTGTCTTCCGAGAGATACAGGTATAACCCTACTTGTAAGAAAGCAATCTCTGTACATTTTGGGGTCATCCTAAACAACACAAAATTTCTATAAAGCAGTGCAAAAATAGACTTCTCGCTGCTTAGATCTACATACAACCTGTATGTCCAATGCTTCCCTCTGCATGCTTGTTCCCCCAGACCTCAAAGTATCAGATGATCTCATGCTTTCGGTCACCTTATCATATGTGTTGAGCATTAGCTGAACAATGATTCAATATTTTCACAGAAACTGCTTTGGAAGAAGAAATATAAACTGAGTTTGTCTTTGGATACTTATGATACTCACATACAGTAAAACCTTGGATTGTGAGTAACTTATTCTGCGAGTGTTCCTCAAGACGAGCAAACATTTCTAATACATTTTCACTGGATAAATGAGCGATGTCTTGCAATACAAGTAGTATGTGACTCCGAATGTCACATGATCACAACTGAGCCAATGGTTCTTGAAATTTGCTTTGATATATGAGTGCTTTGGATTACAAGCCTGTTTCTGGAATGAATTATGTTAGCAAACCAAGGTTTCCTAGTACATGGTCTACAACTGTAAAGGCGACACAAGTGTGAATGAACAACTTGGAGGCGCTTTAAAGGCTAACATGCTCCTTTACAAGTTCCCTCCAAGTTTTGTGTATGTTCTCTAGGCTGAGCAGACAATGTCAGAAACCACAGAAATAACTTTAATCTGGTTATAATAGTTGGTGAGGGGGAGAATGGCCTGGTGGTTTAGAGGAATAAAGGAAACCAAATCAAGATAAGGAAGCACACTAAATAAGTTATTCGCTAAATTGGTTTACATTTGGCTCACCAATAGATTTTCTTCTAGGCATGCAAAATTTAAAATGTGACTAATATCACTTTACCAGGGTTGATTAAAGAATGCATCTGTGCCAAGCACTGCACAGAATTTCCCTGTGGACACAATGGGAGCATGAGCAATTCGGTTCTGTCAATTGCAAGCAAGTGAGACAAATAACTGAATGAATGAATGAGTGAATCAATCAATCAATCAGTCAGTCAATCAATGGTGAGCTCTGCCTCCCTGATACTGTTTTATTCAAAATCAAGCATGTAAGAGCATTTAGAAAAGGAGAGCTATTGGGGTGCCTGAGTGGCTCAGTCAGTTAAGCATCTAACTCTTGGTTTCAGCTCAGGTCATGATCTCATGGTCACGGGATCAAGCCCCACGTCTGGCTCTGTGCTGAGCATGGAGCCTGCTTGGAGTTCTCTCTCTCTCTCTCTCTCTCTCTCTCTCTCTCTCTCTCTCTC